>NC_065873.1:30000000-30212500 GCF_933775445.1 Argentina anserina | reverse complement strand
CTAAACCCTAAACCCTAAACCCTAAACCCTAAACCCTAAACCCTAAACCCTAAACCCTAAACCCTAAACCCTAAACCCTAAACCCTAAACCCTAAACCCTAAACCCTAAACCCTAAACCCTAAACCCTAAACCCTAAACCCTAAACCCTAAACCCTAAACCCTAAACCCTAAACCCTAAACCCTAAACCCTAAACCCTAAACCCTAAACCCTAAACCCTAAACCCTAAACCCTAAACCCTAAACCCTAAACCCTAAACCCTAAACCCTAAACCCTAAACCCTAAACCCTAAACCCTAAACCCTAAACCCTAAACCCTAAACCCTAAACCCTAAACCCTAAACCCTAAACCCTAAACCCTAAACCCTAAACCCTAAACCCTAAACCCTAAACCCTAAACCCTAAACCCTAAACCCTAAACCCTAAACCCTAAACCCTAAACCCTAAACCCTAAACCCTAAACCCTAAACCCTAAACCCTAAACCCTAAACCCTAAACCCTAAACCCTAAACCCTAAACCCTAAACCCTAAACCCTAAACCCTAAACCCTAAACCCTAAACCCTAAACCCTAAACCCTAAACCCTAAACCCTAAACCCTAAACCCTAAACCCTAAACCCTAAACCCTAAACCCTAAACCCTAAACCCTAAACCCTAAACCCTAAACCCTAAACCCTAAACCCTAAACCCTAAACCCTAAACCCTAAACCCTAAACCCTAAACCCTAAACCCTAAACCCTAAACCCTAAACCCTAAACCCTAAACCCTAAACCCTAAACCCTAAACCCTAAACCCTAAACCCTAAACCCTAAACCCTAAACCCTAAACCCTAAACCCTAAACCCTAAACCCTAAACCCTAAACCCTAAACCCTAAACCCTAAAACCCTAAACCCTAAACCCTAAAACTCTTTTTTTTAAGTCACATTACAGACTAACCCTTAGGATCATTATTATCTCTTGGCCGTTAACGAACCACATGTCCGCTGCCTCTACGCGCCATCTGTGCGCTCTCGTCTCTCCCAAACTCGCTCTTTAATCAGTATTACACCAAACTAGTCTTCTGCGAGGTGTAGCTACTTTCCCGATTGCTTGTGCCCTGCGCTCGAGATATTGAATCGGAGAAATCTTCAGATAAGAAAAAACGATTGTGGAAACCGGAATTTCAAATGAGGACGGTCGTGTCGCGGTTGATCCATTCAAGATCATCACTTTCCAGGCCCTCGTATGGTTTTCTATTTTTTTTCCCAAGTCGATTTTTATTCTCTCATAGATTACTTTGGAATTTGAATGCGGTGCAAGGGTATTGATTTTGCTCTTTCTGAATAAAAGTAATCCGTTGTTTGCCTGTAGAAGAAGACTGGGAAATAGTGGAATTTATGAAACTCTAAGAAGAATAAGTTGAACTATGTTACAATCAAAGTACAAATTTTGGGTTTTCTTCAAAAATTTTATCATCTATCGGTTAAATGAATATGTATAACTGTTGTATGTTAATTTTTTTTTCTGGATTCTGTGTTCGGAATATTCAGGTGTCTTCTCCTGTTTTAAATATATATCGAATACGGGAATCTAGCTTCTTGCAGCGATAGTTTAAAAGATCATGGTCTAGGATTAGAACTCAACTTAAATAAGTTGGTCGATTGTAAATGTTCAACTACTGTGAGTACTGTCGTTGCTTCACAAGTTCGTTGTTCAGTTAAATTCTTCATCAATACAAAGTTCATACTTTGCATTAACTTGTCATCATTTATTTATTTTGTAAACATCTGTTCTTGATATATAACGTTTTACTCGATAATAGCTCAGTTTCTGGATTATGTGGCTCACTATCCAGAACATATATCCTAGTATGGTATTATTGATCTGTTCTGATTCTCTCATTTCTATAAATGTAGTATCATGAATGGACCTAAAATTGGGAGGTTTCTCTCGAACGACTCTAATAAGGTCGATGAACCATTCAAAGTTGAGGAAGCAGAGACTATTCAAGTTCCCCCTCCTCCAACAGAGAAGGTACTCTTGCATATTAGGCTATATAATGTTGCACTTCGGTTATCATATTAATTTTTTTTTTTTGCTTCTTACTTCAGTTGCTTGTGTTGGGTGGAAATGGATTTGTTGGCTCACATGTTTGTAGAGAAGCATTAGATCGTGGACTGTCTGTCGTTAGCTTAAGCAGGTATAACCTTTTCTACTGCATTTGATTGCTTAAGAGTTATCCACTAGTATTGGAAAGTTTGGGCATGGAAGATATCTGAATATATTTTCTAAGAATAAAACTTTGACACTATGTAGTTTCTTTAATGTCGGCAATAGTCAGAGACAATGGTTGTTATATGGCTATTCTGGTTATTATATATTACTTAAAGGTCTACCTATCAGTTATTGATATATACTATATGAGGTGTGAATGGCATATAGACAGACATCCTAGATATTGTTCTGATTGGGAAAGAAAGTAATAAGAGCGCTTCATCTTAGTGGCAGAAATTATAACTGGGGATTTTGCAAAGCCATACTCTTCTTTGGAACTGCTGATTCTGTTTGGTGCATTGATCAAAATTTAAGATATTCTTTACTTAATTGGTTATTTTTATTATGTTCTCTTGAGCAGCTCCTGCTATCCCCATTTGGGTAATTAGTTTGTTTGATTTCGTATACCATCTTGCATCTAATATGTTATTATTTTGCCTCTCAGGTCTGGTAGGTCAAAGTTACACGATACATGGGCTAACAATGTTACCTGGCGTCAAGGTATTGTTTTTTTTGCATAGTATGATGATTGATGTGCTCATTCTTTTGTGTGTAATGCCTCTAACTATTCTTTCACATTCTAGGAAACCTTCTATCGCCTGATTCTTGGAAGGATGCTCTCGATGGTGTCACATCTGTTGTATGCAGTCCCTCAACACCCTCTTTTACTCGATTCCCATCTAGCCAATAAGTACATGCACACACAGACACCCCCCCCCCCCGGTATCCGCATCATACATGGGGTTCTCCAGTAAACTCCGTTTGTGGTTCCAATCTTATGATATTATCAGGATTGAGATTTCCCTTTTGATTTTAGAAACGATTCTTCATTTCTTTTCCTATGTCAGATTTTTGTGTGTCATCTGATTAAAGTTTCTTGTCCTAGATTTCCTGTGTTGGTGGCTTTGGCTCCAATTCTTACATGTATAAGATCAATGGGACCGCGAACATCAATGCAATTAGATCAGCTTCTGAGCATGGTAGACTCATATTCGATTGCTTTGTCTATTTGGAAACATCTTTGGTATTGTGGTTACATTATTGTTTGTTGGATGTTAGGTTTGAAAAAATTTGTGTATGTCTCTGCTGCTGATTTTGGCTTGGCAAATTACTTGGTGCGAGGATATTATGAGGGGAAGGTAACTTGCCTATTACTGTACTTCAATTGTATTTCATAAGGACATGACATTTTCAATGCTTGACAGCTCTCTTGATAAATGTTTTTGACTTTTATTTAAGACCATGACCACATTCTTTGTGTGTTTTCTTTTTTTCGTGTCTTGGTCTAATATAGTCCTTTTTGTTTGATGAGGGTATTCTTACGAAAGTAATTATGAGGTCACTGAATTTTTGTTAGTTTCAATGTATGTCCTGAGTTTTTTTTATTTTACCACTGCATGATCCATCTTTTGTGACAGAATTACGGATTATCATAATGAGTTTTCTGATGATGACTTCTGTTATTCTATTGTTATCTGACAAATATTCTGTGTTGTATTTTGTTCAATACAGAGAGCTGCCGAAACAGAAATACTGACCAAATTTCCTTATGGAGGTAAGCTTTGTTACCGTATCAGAGTAGCAGTTCATCTTATACCTTGCAGTTCTTATGTGATAAAGAGGTTGATAAGCTTGCTTGACTGTTGGCTTTTGAAACCAATATTTTAATTTATTCCCATTGAGCAAATACCTTGGAAGTTTTCTCTGGCAATTTCTTCATTTCGCATCTCCAATTCCAAACGTCATCGTCTTAAAGAACTAAAAAATAACTTTGCATATCCTTTCAGGAGTGATTTTGAGGCCTGGATTTATTTATGGGACTCGAAGTGTTGGGAGCATAAAGTTGCCTCTTGGTGTAATCGGTTCTCCTCTGGAGATGGTAAATTGATATTTATATGATACATATAGCAATGTCTCACTCCGTTGCCTGTTTTATAGCAATGTCTCATACATATACTGCAGGATGGTGGATTGTTAAATCTGGTTAAAATAAAAATTCATCCATAAACACGCAATGATCATGCAGCAAGTTATCTCTGTCATTGGCCTCTTCTCTTATGAGACGATTTTTTTTCTTCAGTGATCGAATCATAGATATCAGAATCTTCAACCAATTAAATTTAATATTTTCTTTATTTTTCCGAAGGGTTTAGGGTTTAGGAAGCTATATACTTTATTAACTGCAGTGGAGCACATTTCTTTCTTTCTCTGCATATACTTGACTAATTTTGGAGCTCCACTTTATTTGATTATAAGTGGTGAAATCATATCAAGCTTTTATTCGTTTTAAACCAGAATGATATATTAAGCTGACATTTGTTCAAATGAGTGCAGTTATTTCAACAAACAAGAGCTTTGAACCAGCTGCCTGTAGTGGGACCTTTCTTTACTCCTCCAGTGAATGTTACGGCTGTAGCAGAGGTTGCTGTTAGAGCAGCTACTGATCCTGTCTTCCCTCCTGGGATTATTGATGTCCACGGGATTCAACGTTATACTCGGCACAAGTCGAAGTAAAAGTTTTACTTGTGCTGTTTCGCTTCCTTTTTTGTTGTCATGTTCGTCATAAAAGGTGTGATCTTAAGCTGCCAAAAGTTTTCTGGTTGAGATTCTTGTTCTTCTCTTAGCAATCATTTGGTAATCATGTTTATTTTTACCTTTCTAGTGCAACTATTAATAAATATACATCAACTGATGAAAAAGATTTTAAAAAAAATAACACTTCAGGATTGAAACCCAGGGTTTTCTACTACACTAATGCCTCATCCTTTGTTTTTTTTTTCTTGCTTTGGATGAGACTTGAAGTTCTATTTCGTTTGATGAGACTCACAAGAGTATTATTAATATGTATATCAAGAGATAATACATATTCCGTCCCAAGTGATGTATACATGTACAAGGATCATTTAAGAAAACACTCCCACAAAGTAGAGTTTCGAAGTGAAGTCGGGCACGGAAAAAGTTGTTGGGAGAGCTTGGATGTGGGTAGCGAAAGATTATATGTATGGTGGTACATGAGCTGCCCTGCTAATCTACAACGTATGGTGCAAAATATTATAAATCCTACGTAGTAGCACATGTTCACCGACTCATGTGCCGATGTGCGTATGTGCTACCATGTATCGGCAAACAGCTAAATAGTGCTGCTTCTAGCACATTTTGTGGCATGCATGAACATGTGGAATTCTGGATACTATCTGATTTCAACTCTATGCTTGCCCTGTTCTTGAATTGAATTTGTATTTCCCTGTTGCTGAAGCAGCCCCACCCCATAACTAACCAAATACATTAGAACACTAATCTTGAATAAAACTTACACATTATTTTGGTGAAATAACTCCATAAATACATAACTACATTATGGAAAAATCTAGGCTACTCAACCTCGAAAACTAATATTCTTTGTCATATAATTAGTCGTACAACTTCGGCTTGGACCTTATTTTGCGCACTGCCTAAGCTAACTTTTAGTGGCACACTGAATGTGGCCAAATAGTCATTGTTCCTTTGAGTTGTTAGCGGGTTCCTTGTTCGCCAAATAGTCGCTGTTACTTAATATTAGGTTTGCTCAGTTGAGGAGCCTGGCAACCATTATCGTTAGCCCCATTCTCCCATGCTCTTCGCACGATATTGCCAACATCTCCAAAGGCAGAGACCCGATAGCAAACGAAGACCATCTACCCTCCCATCAGTCCCATTACTTACTTACAGTCCCATGCATACAGTATGGAATAGTAACTAGACAGATTCGTTTACATAAATCGATCGGTTGCATCACGAGTATTTTGGACAATCATTTAACCCTCAAGAGTTTAACAATCAGCATGAGATTTTTACAGCAAATGAAATGAGAATACGCTTTACAAACAGATGAAACATTTCCATTACACTTGACACCACAAGTTACAAGAACTAAACTCACACGGTCTTTCTATGCTAGAGGCAAATACAAGCGGCCTGATAATATTGAACAGTCTATCCTTGTAAAAGTACAATACTACCATAGATTTTCTATGACTATCACCACTGAATTCTTTTATTGACAGCCCACCTGTCAGTCTGAAGGAACCAACACCCTTGATCTGACCTGGATTGGTGCTTACCCAGAACTGCTTCTTGATGAACCTCCTGGATTAGTCAAGAAACGTACAACAACGCAAGTAATATTATCAGCACTTCCTCTCTGATATGCTTCCTGCATTAGCCTCTCCGATGCCTGTTTTGGATCCTGAATTGATTTAATCATCGCAACGGCTTCCTGGAATCAGGGAATAGAATCACTTAACCCACAGTCATAACTTAAAAGGTCCCAGCAGGAGTACAAAAAAAACAAAACAATTATTTAATAACTGTGGTAAGGTTAAAAATAGTATGAAATAAAAAGTGGCAGAATGTCATTCACCCTCCACCCATTGATGAAAGAAATAGAAAAATAAGAATGGAAAATCACGGCACACCTCATTGGTGACAACATCCCACAGTCCATCACTTGCAAGGATAAGAAACTCAAGAGTGTTGTCAATCTTTTCCTCCTGCCAAATAAAAACCAGGTTAATTGAGTACTCTAAAACAGCTCAATAAATATGCAAGCAAGAAAAGCATAAGGAATACAAATCAACCAATTGCCACAAACCAAGTAACTCTTCAATTAAACCTAAACAATACGCCAGCAGATAAAGGATTAATTGCAAGCAAGAAAAGCATAAGGCATACAAATCAACCAATTGCTACAAATCAAGTAACTCTTCAATTCAAATAAACAATAAGCTAGTAGTACCTAACTTCCAAGTTCATCAAATAAAGGATTAATTTCAGTTTACTACCATGAACACTTGGTCACCTTTAAGTTTTGCCCCTGTGAAAAGCAATCACGTGTGCCTTTGCGGTCTCAAAATTCATCAGAACCGGAAATTTCAAAAACATTCCACAGATGCTGATGTCATGATCCAATAAGGTGGAGACAAGGAGGCCCACATTTCATTTTTCAACCATCAATTTCAAATTTCAAATTTTATCCCGTTGTGGATTTTGAGACTGCAAGGGCACACGCGATGAAAGAAAGTACAGGAAAGAAACTGAAAGGTGACCCAAATTTCAGGGTAGTAAACTGAAATTGATCCTCAGATATATTGAATGACTAAACTATTGACATTAAGTATCAGTAATGAGAATAAAACCTGGATTTCTGGATCAGCAACAACATACTGCTTCAACAACCTATCTCCAAATGCACGAGAAACGGCAAGAACACCTCCAACTCTCCAAGTTCCTGTTGTTATCATCTCCACCATTAAGAATACAAACCATAAATCATGTGAAAAAAGCTTCAAATCAATCATTGAGAAATCTTACCTGCCCACATTACAAATCCTCCTGCATCCTCAATCCGTTGACGCTCATCAGTTTGGTCAGGCTTGTGATCTCTAGAAACAGCTATAGCTGTAGGATATGATAAGATTGTCTTATTCAACCGTGATACATGAATACTGTAACAACTTGACAATCAACATAAAGTTGCAATTTCATATCCTATTCTCATCCCATGGTCTCTCTACCCGTAAGCCCAGATCACCAAACACTAGACATGGGGATTGACTGTTGAGTCTAACATCATACTGAGGGGCGAACAATCATTAAAATTCTTACCATTACCACCCCTGCATATCACTGCTCTGGAATCCCCAACATTTGCAACAAGCAAACGGTCACCAACTAGGATAGCAGTCGAAGCAGTTGACCCAGCATCTCTATTCTGATTATTTTCTGACTTCAGGAATTCTGAGTCTGTGTGGCTGTATGCGTCAGCTGCGAAAAGAAGAAATTTGATATTAAATACAATTAGTTTCGCAAAAAAAAAAAGCAATCATGAGCGTACTGGCTATAGGTAATAGTGCCAAACCTATAGCAGATTTGGTGTCAGAAATAAACTTTGGATGCTTGATCAAATTACTGAACAGATTTTGCTTGACATATTCGGCAGCACGTGCACCCCCATGACCTGATTCAATCACAATGTGAATTAAATCGTCCATTAATCATTGTGACTCATTTACAAATGCATGCAATTATAAAAAGATCATGAATATGAATATTCTTATAATACAAACACGAGAACAGTAAATAAGTGTTTTAAGACATACTAAAAAACTGATCCAAGAGTAAACAAGTAGAGAAGTGACTGCATGAGTAACTATAGTCAAACCATATGAAAAATGCCAGTCCATCAAAACTCAGAAACTATCCAAGTTTAATTACCAATTGAAATGAATGAAAGCATGTGAAGCTTGTAACCAACAAAGAGGGTCAAACCAACGTTCATCTGCTTTTAACTCTGACTCAAAGCAAAACCCACTTAACAGTACGGTCATATTAAACCATGACAACAGCTATTACATCCAGACATCCAGTGACCTTGGTTGATAGTTGATACCCACTAAAAGCAATAATTGCCAAGTAGAGAAAAGAGATGCACACTAGGGAATTCCACCTAAAGAAAGAATAGAAATCCATACACTCAAATTATAATTGACAATTGTCTATACTCTATTATTTCACTTATCCAAGTTTCACAAGCGTAGATATGAGTGAGTAATAGTGATAGATGTACCATCAAAAACTCCAAAGAGACCAACTATCTCCCCCTCAACACCATCAATTCTTGTCTCGTAAAAATCTTCCATAGAAGATCTTTTTCCGGGAGAACTTGCATATCCATAGCTGAATTTTCCATTCTGACTGTTGCCACATTTAACATCATATCTGGTGTCAGAAAAACATTCAAAACAGAGGATGAATTTGAAATCTGACATAAAGACTGAAAATTAAAAGGTGAAGATTACATCTAATTTCAGTATGGCATTTAAAATAACAAAATTAAAACGGATCAAATGCATGAATGGAATGGGTTTCGAGATATCATGAGTTTCTACGGAAAAAGGATGTGAGCTATTTGTTTTTCAATATGAGTTCAGCACTCAAAGACATACATTGGAAGAAAATAATAACTGCCACTTTGTAGAAAAATCATAACATAAATGAAAAGATTTTTTAGAAAGTCTATCACAAAATTCCAGGCAATATTCTTTGAAAAAAACCAGCACCCAGGCAAACAAAATAATATGCACAAACATGATTTTTGCACCTGAGGAACACAAATCATAATTAAGGCAGCTGTACAAACAATGATGCAGCCTGATACAACAGAACTATGAAATGTAAATTGCAAGTTTCTGTAAGTCCAGACTCTTGATATTTAACATGAATTACTGGTCGCTAGTTAAATTCTATCACCATTTTGCCTTTCCCCAGTTAAACAAAGATATACGACATAGTTCAGGGTTAGCAGAACAACCATTTCAACGAACATCATAGGTGAGCAGTATATCATCAGAAGCAAAATAACAGAGGTATTATTTATCGCGTAGGTATGTATACAATACATTACAGTAAACGCATGAGAAGACCTTATTATGAAAACTCACTATCACTTGCCCACGAAACAGGTCAAAGACCAAATTGAGAATCATTTACTGTTGCGGATGGACTCAATGACAATAAATACACAATAAAAATTCAGATAGCAATTCAGCTACCGAATGCTAGAATAGAAAGTAAACAATCAAAAGAGATTATGATAGAGTCCATAAAAAGCAAGACTGACGCTAGATCCGAACAAAAAGAAACCTAAACTAGCAGATAATTAAGCAACCTGAGGCCACCACCGCTAACGGGAGCGTCGTCAGCATGAACCTGGCTTGAAGATGACAAAACCGAATTGAGATAACCCATCTTATTGCTCGAATGTTCAAATTGCCCGATCCAGAATGAGAAACACGGCTACTGCAATTGCTATGATGATATGAAGGATATTGATTGGTTGTTGCAAGACAATACAGAGTTTGACAAATCACCTAAGGATCATCTCTGATTTTACAAATTACTGAGTTTGACCTGCATATCATGCCAAAACCAAAAATTGAAATAACAAACTTGATTTAGAATTCGACCAGATACATGATGGATCGCGTTGTTTGTTCATCAAAATAATATGAAAATCAAAGCAGTAATTGAGATAAATATGGAATTTAGAGAGAGAGAGAGAGAGAGTACTGGAGGAGAGAAAAGGCGCATATAATATAAGTGAGGACAGGGGGAGAAATGAAAGGTTCTTTCAAGCGAAGAAAAGGACGAGACAGAGTGAGAGAAGCCAAACCGGATTCTGTTCTAATTTTGGTTTCAGTTTTAATAATTAGTGTAACGGCAGAATTATTATTCTATTATTATGTAGATATGAATTTTTTATTCTTCAAAATACTTTGTATGTAATATACATATATATATATATGTCTCATTATTAATTAATAAAAGATTTCGCTATGTTTCATTACGTTGTTATTATTCTCGTATATATCATACTCGATCACGTTATCATGCACTTTATTCTAAAGTGTCTGAGGAAAGTGTCTAAGCAACGAGGCCCCCACCAGAAAAATTAAAACCATAATCCTGAAATCTTACGCTCCGGAGAATCTGCACTACTGACAATTAGTTGTCACACAAGAAAATAGAAGAAAAAACCCCAAAATCGAAGCTTCTATGGGCACCCAGGAATTTTCTCTGGGCACCCCAACTTCCTCATCGACATGCGTTAGTCGACCCGCGCCGACGACCGACTATTAATGCCACTCCGGTTTTCGTCGAGTCTCCTCCGACTCCGTCGTCAACCTAGCATGTTCGTCATCAGACCAAGCACCGCCCTGCTCCTCGTTGAATTGACAATTGCTCTTCTGAGCCTCCCTAACAATAAAGGCGACCCCGATCTCGATGAAGCCTCCAATGATTCCTCACCGGCGTATCAACGACAAACTAACTCGACGTCATTCAACTTAGTCCACCAGAGCTGCAAGCCCCATGTCGACGAGGCTTTGCTTCCCAAAAATAGACGTCCCTCGTTCAAGCCTCCCAACGCTACATCTCGAGCTTGACCCGTTTCCTTTGGGTCCGACCCGGCCTTGACCCGAAAAATGATTAATCATCGTACTATAGTGATGACATGCATGTCAGAGATGGACGTTACTCAAGAGCAATTTATGTTATCCGTACGAAGATTGAAAAATAATTCATCAAGCAGTTTTCCTACATGACGATTAATTTTTTGCGTCACTCATTTTTAAGCGGTCTATTTGGCAAATCAACAAGTATGATTTTCTTAAAATTGTTGCTTTTGAAACTTTATATATATATATATATTATATATATATAATTATCGGGCATTATTAGCCTTCTTCATGTCTCTTTTCCGGCCATTCTTACAGCATCAATGAGACAAACGAGGGATATGATTCCTCTCTTGGTCGACGTTTTATGTGTGACGGTCTTGGGGGAGTCACGTTATTATTTAAAGGGAATATTGATTTCGTGCGGTCGTCTGAGTACCCCACTATTTTGGGTGCGATCATGAGAATCGTCGTTTTGAATCAATTATTTTGTGACCATATACATCACAATCCTTCTAATTCATGTTACATACTTAAATAGTTTCGTTCATTTGAAACCAACACAACTCTTCTTGTGGATGCGTCGTCATCATGACTATCATTTGTATTTTTGAGTTCCCTTAACTCATGTCTATGGGCAATAAATTCCAAGGTCTTTGTACTCATTTATTTGAGTTGAAATTCAATCTACTCTAAAGTATCACTATTTGCTAACAAAAGATCCCAAACGTTTTATGAGTCACACTTAACAGTGATTCAATACACGTCTATGACGTTATTTTACCATAGTTGACATTGATGCATGCTCCACATCCAAGAAACACAAGTCATTTTTGGCTCCCGTATCTATTTATATTGAGGGAACATTTGAGATGGAAACATAATATTCTTCCAATCTTCATATAACTTTAGTTGTTATGGATTTTGATTAGTCAATCTGTTTTGACTATGTTTTTCTACTTAGTATTATTCAAGTATGATGTTGGCATTGTCATGTTCTCAATCGACTTTGATTCAAGTCATTTAATGGAATTGGAAGTTTGATTTTGATGTATTAAATATTAGCATTCAATAAAATTTCTCGTATTCCTTGTTTTGTTTACAAGTTGATCTATTGGGAATTTTATTTGCTTTAAACCTAGCATAAATGGTCAACGTTTACAACTCGTTGTGGTTCTTAAATTTGCTGCTTTTGGGTTACATGAGATCTCAGTACTAAATTGTGAATTTGACACTTAACATTTGGAAAACAAACCTCAGAACGTCAAATTTTGACATAGTTTTGATCCATGCCATGTACGGCATGTTTTCCGACAAGTCCAAATTCGATCCGGCCATTCCGGCCATTTCTCAGCATTTTCCGGCCGCCATCATTCGTTTCCGTCGAGTTTTCCGGCGATTTTTTGTCGTTTTCTCGTTGTTTTCCGGCATATTTCCAACATTCTTTGTTGTGGCGTTTTCCCGCCAAAATTTTCATTCGGTTTTGAGCATATTTTGACATGGTTTTCCATTATAAGCGCGCATGTTTGTTAATGGATTGATCTCCCATAATTGATGATGTATTTACTTATACTCTTATTCCGTTGTAAAGTATCAATAATGAGAAACTTGAGTCAAGTGGAAAAATTCTACACATGTTGAACTAGACTTGTTATGTTAATCTTTGTTCGTAAATGTAATGAGAATGATGAAGTCATGTGATATTTGCAAGACCTATGACATAAATATTGTCTCATTATCCTAGTATTGACCAGGATAAGTTATATTTTCTCGTAATAGACATAATTGATTTCTGTTACTTGATCAATAGTAGTGTCCATGAAAATTGATTTGCAGCATTTGATAGTGGTCATAACATATATATAAAGGGATCTTGACACATATATGAAAGTGCCCAAGGGATCTTAATTACTTGGTTAAGTGTCTCCAGACCACAGAGAGCTTATGTAGTCAGATTGCGACATTTGAAAGAACGTTATACAATCGGTTGCAAGAACTTACACCCATGCATGTTCATATGAAAGCCAATTATGGACACTATATTCCGTCTAAGTTAAGATGATGAAAAGACTCAATGAGGTATAAATTCATATATGTTAGTATTGTTTGGACACTATTAATTTCATTATAATGTGATTAACTATGCGTCTATGCATCGTCATTAGACTTGAATTGTTTTTTTTACATGGGTTTAGTTTTACATATAGTGAACCAATACGAATCCTCCCCACACCAACGCTGCCAGCAGCTCACTCCCACCAACGTACGCCTTGGTGTTGCAAATGACACTGGTAGCATAATGGATGCGTGTAGTTATGTCTTAGATCAAAATCAGTCATTCATTGGTCTATTCCCTCACTCCATTATGAAAGACACATTGAATGTGACAAATCAGAATTTGTTTAGTTTCATAAATCAACTTTAACAAGACTTACATGACAGCTCACTTGATGAAAAATAATGAGTTTGGTACTGTTGGAAAGGTCTATGTGTCTACTTTCCAGGAACACCAACTATTTGATTATATTTATCGTATTGAGTGAGTTATGGCCGTTTTAGCAAAGTATGACAATTTTGTCCGGAATTTTCAAGTGAGTTAACTTCGACAGAGCACTGTGAACTGCTCCGGTTGAATTAGGTTGTGAACTTTATGTCACTGGAAAGTCACGGATGTCTACTTTTCAGGACATTTTACGGTTTACTCATACCTATTATAACGGTCGTAAGAGTGCGTGAAGGTCATTCCACGCGAGAATCTGATTTTCATTGCAAACTCTTGTTTTGAGTTGTCATGCAATCTTGTTTCATAAGATCTAAATTTGGCTAAGTATAGCATGTATGATCAAGGATATGTAGTGAGATTAATGATTAATCATTAACCCAATAATACTTTTGAGAAGCATGTAATCAATGTTGTATACGTTGTTGGTTGTTGTGAGCCCATGTAACTTTTCGTCATTTATTTATATATAGAACACGCTAGTCGACATTTTTCTGAGATGTCAACTTTTTAGTTTACTATTTTGTGTTAAACTATGCGTTGTTTCAAGCGCGGGAGTATTCATGAAATATTTTTCTGACGCTCGGTTTAATTCTTATGAATTTTGAAAGTTTTCGTGTATCTGAAACCATCAATATTAAATCGATTGATCTCAGCCGTTGGATTGGATCTACTTAAGGTCCTAAGCCCATTTCTCACGGTCTCTTTTTTTCTTCTTCTTCTCTCTCTTTCTCTCGGCTCGATCTGTCTCTTCCCGACCCAGAAAACGGCGAGCTTCCTCGCCATGCGCCCCCGCCATCCGTCCAAACTGGGCTGGCGGACCGCCACCAAATTATTCTCTCCCTTTCCTCTACAAAACCCCTATCTTTCATGTGGAATTTGAGCATGTTCCCCACCGAATCGAAATAGGAGCAAGCCGACGGCATCAGAGCTTTCCAATGAGAATCCAGGCTCTGAAAACGGCTTCCCTCCCCATTTCCTGGTACCCTCTCGGTCCCCATTTCATTTCTAAACCTTATTCTCCTTCGATTTCCATGAGCCTAGTCCTAACCCCTCTTTTCTCTTCTCCTCTGTTTCGTCTCGGCCTTGTCTCACCAAACGCCGATGACATTCATTCTTGGTCACGGATGACGAGACGAGTTTGGAGGGAGGCGTGCAGCTTCTGGGCAGTAGCACTGGGCATCAAGGAGCCTTGGACTAGCAGCAGCAACTCGGAGACAACGATGCAACCCTCGTTCTCGTTTTTGTGATTCGTCGAGGTAGCAATCCTTCCTCATTTTTCTCTAAATTTTGTGTTTCTAAATCGTTGGGTTGCTGTGATTCTAGTTGTAGTATTGCTTGTCGATTTTCAGTTGATTGGGGTAGGCTTTTTAGGCTGGATTTGTGATCGGGGAAGAAATGAGGTAACTCCCCTGATTTTTACCATTTTAAATTAACCTTTTTACCGGTTTACTGCATATGTGAAATTACCAAAATGTCCCTGATAAAATTATTGTCTTCAAATTACCGCTTTATTGTGCTCCCCATATCTTACTATCAGTGATTTATATTTTTATTCAACCTTGTAGTTTTGAGTTGATATATAGTCAACACGTCGGCCCTGACGTGTCGGTTGCATATTAATTCGGGGCTGCGGCGAATACTGTTGTATTTTGGTCCCGGAAAAGGTCCCGGGGTGTGATAGTTCTACTTCATAATTATGACACTAATCAGGATGAGTTGTTTCGTAGACATCAGGGGGAGTCTACCTCACATGATGTTATCAAATGTAGATGGTGTGTTGTGCTCTTTTTCTCGTTCGATCAAGCTTTTGTTTTTCACCCAAGAGGTTTTTATTTTGTCTAACAAGATTTTTACCGAGACAACGTTATGTGCACCATGCAACCTATGCATGCGACACAAAGGGAGTGTTCCAGGAGAATTATTATTATACCTTTGTGTGTGTCTTAGCCTATTTAAATTTCCTTATTATAGTAGATTATGCCTTAATGTAAGAAATATGAATCATGATTCTTCGGGATACTCTGTATGTAATGCATATATATAGGCCTCATTATCAATTAATAAAAATATTAAACTATGTTTCATTATATTGTTATTATTCTCGTATCTATCTTACTCGATCACTTAGTAAATAAATAAAACAAGAGAGAATTGACCATGGTTGATTGTTTGAGTGCTTGCAAATACACGGCGTTAGTGCAAAAATTTCTTATAAACAGAATGGCGCGCTCACAAATAAAAGAGAAATTATTGAAAAGAACCCTTAAGAAAATGATATATCTGCCCTGTTGTTTGAATTCTTTTTTGATACAAAAATATTTCTTTGTTTGGGTTGGGTACTAAAAGTGGTGGAGAGGAGCGAGTCATACGTAGGATTGAGAACTAGTAACGCAAATTAGTTTATCTAGTACATGGTTACATACCTTCAGGGGAGATTTAATTTGTTGCAACTGATATTAAGTCAGTGTTGGCCTCTGTGCTTTTTGATTATTTTGAGCAACTTTTTTTTATACAACTTTCAGAATATGTTTCGATGTTTGAGTAACAAATAAAAGTTTAGATATCGATTAATATGCATCAAGCTATTGAATTATTGATAGTTCCCGAACAAAGACTAATTTAATTTAATGTAGAAAATGCGTCATTCCACATCACTATCTAAATGCATGTGGTGTGTATCAATTCCATTTAGTTTATCTAGTACATGGTTACATACCTTCAGGGGAGATTTAATTTGTTGCAACTGATATTAAGTCAGTGTTGGCCTCTGTGCTTTTTGATTATTTTGAGCAACTTTTTTTTATACAACTTTCAGAATATGTTTCGATGTTTGAGTAACAAATAAAAGTTTAGATATCGATTAATATGCATCAAGCTATTGAATTATTGATAGTTCCCGAACAAAGACTAATTTAATTTAATGTAGAAAATGCGTCATTCCACATCACTATCTAAATGCATGTGGTGTGTATCAATTCCATCAATGTTCTTACGCTAAATTTGATATTGTAGCAAGTTACATGAAGATGACATTGCTATTGTTTTTTTTTTTTCTGTTATTGTTTTTTTTCGTTCTTTGTTTAGATATTTTTGTACTTGGCAAAGCTTAATAACCCTCATCTATTGAGCAAGGGTTTGGTTGTTCACTTCATTATTGCAATTGTTTCTATTCCAATTTTTTTTTTCAGTTAATATTAAAAAAATTAAAAACTACAGCCAACCCCTCCAAGTGACTGTTGTCACTGGTCAAAGTCACTGGTCAGAGTATCTGGTACGAAACCCTGCAACCTAAGTTCGATTCACAAAACTTTCAAAGTAGCCAGAGATTATATGAGATCGTATAGTTAGAGCATTTTTCAAGCTTTAGAGATTAAAGCCAGGCCTAAGACGTCATTGGCTTCCTCTTAAAAGACCTGCCTCGCTTAAGAGCTAGTAGTCTCGATACATGACATCGTCGTTCACCTGCAAATCTGAATTGAGCGAGTCCTCTTCCATAACCATAGTAGTTGAGATTTTACAAGATCAGTCCTAATCCCAATCGCTTTTTCCGAATGAAGAAACATTCCCAAACGTTGTAATTTTCTACTGCTCGCAGTCTAAAAAAGTAGAAAAAGTTTTGGCTGCTTAACAACAACAGTACACGGTTGAAAATGGAAAACTGTATCAACTACTCTCCACATATTGAAAGCTGAATCTGAAACTGCTTCAAAGCGAGAAAACACGACAATAAATCACAAGAACAATAAAGTGAGGCTAATGAAATAAAGTAGGAAAAACGGGATGTGATAAAACATTAGAATATATATATTTATAATCATTTTATGGCTCAAAATAGTTGCGGTTTTTCACCAACTTGTGTATAAGTTTAGATAGAGAAACGAACGTAGTTTTTGGGATTTGTCCACTAAAATGAATCATTAGTGACGAAAAGACATCCAAAGTAAATTTATGAACCTCTGGTGTAAACGCCAGGCGTATAAGCATTGTTGTCCACACATCTGGGGCTAACTTCACAGCTTGACTGAGATAGTGAAATCCATTTACCACCCTGACAAGCATGGTACGTCCCTGTAAAAACATGACAAATAAAAATATAAGTAACCACGTCCCTCCGCTCGCTTCTACTATTTTCCACCTAGCATGTGTGATACACTTAGCATATTAAATAATGTGGTAATCAGATAAATATATAAAGCATTTTCCTCTACAAATTTGGGTGCGACTCGAATGAACAAGCTTTGAGTTAACTCAAGGTGAACTTGCTTGGGTGTAACTCTGAATTTACATTCCAACATTTATTGCTTCAATGGTGCGTTACTGTTTATAGTTACCGAAGCCTACTCTAAAGGTTATAATACAATTGCTCTGATAATTTGAAAAGAGTGCGAACCTCTGAGTCGAGAGTGTTCTTGGCTTCGGGATTCTCATTGAACATGCAATCGACAACTTCATCCTGAAAAAAAGCATCAGCTGCACCAATTATATCCCGAACAAGGTATACACGTACCCTTCGACCCTTCTCAGAGAGAATGAATCGCAAAAGATCTTCAGTGGCAGCAACAACAGCATGCATGTCAAATGATTTCCTTCTTAAAGGATTAGGAGTACTCTCCGCCGAATTAGAGGGCTCTCTAACAGACTCAAAAGCCTGTTCAGATATTGCTGCAATCTGGAAGAAAACACATGTCATATAAGAGTTGGATTGATATTTTAAGGAATATTATTAACTTGAGAGGCCTTCTATGTTCTAAGTCATCTGTATCAACACTGAGAAAAAACAGTGGAGTCTTTGTTCAACAAGTTGGTCTATGGCTCCCCATGAAACAGATACAATGACACATTAACTTCAACTGAGCTATTAAAACTCCATACATGTAGGTATAGTACCTATTACGTCTGTATAATGAACGCTTCTATAGTCATGAACTAACAAAGGAAAACGAAAAAAATTTCAACCTACCAGTCGTTCTAGCCTATTCCACCGTATGGATCCATCATTGCATATGAGAAGTTCTCTTAAAATTTTTCTCATATCAGGATTTGGATCGGCCAAAAGTCTTCCAATCACAAAAGGATATGCACTCTCAACAACTTTGAAATCAGGATCCAGAACTTTGGCCGTGCCTTCTAGTGATCCCAGAGCCCTTATCACGAGGGCATAGTCCGGAGGAAGAGAGAAGTTAAATTCATACATAACAAAATATAGTTGGTCCATTATTCCCTGAAATTCATTAAAACAAGTGTCTGACAAAGGGATAAGCAAACCAAAGACAGTTCAACAAAACCCCACCGTGCCACTATGCTAGTCAAATCAACAAAAACACACACCCTTACACATGTATTTATATTCAAAAATTTCACACCAAGTTGTCATGTACAAGCTTACATAATTAAGTAGTCACCTAAATTGTTGCTATTGAACAGGGACCTAAAAATTGCAATTAATGTTTTCCCAAAAAGATGTTACAAAAAACAGAAAGTGTAAACAGAGAAAAACTGAGGTGCAATGTACTTCCCCAGGAGGTCATAGTCACATAAATATAATTTTTTTTTTTTACAAATACCCTTGCTCCAACTAATAAGGTTCCCTTTCAGAGGTCATAGTCACACACGTGCCATCTCTACTAAAACGTGGTACATACAGATTAACTCAAAATGAACAAATCAGATGGACCTAATGTGTGTGTGTGTACCGGTACTAGCAATCAAATGTACATATACGAAACATAATCGAAGATATCAATTAACTAATAGTGTGGTCTACATCAATATGTACATGTGCTGAAGCACAAACCTGAAAATCTTGAGATTGTCTGCTCCTGTCACTAAAGGAGGCTTTCAATGCATCTGCAACTGATTGCATATCAACCCCTTCAGGAATAAATCCCAATGAAAGAAAGTCATTTGCCAAACCCAGAGAGTCACGATTAACAAAGTGCACGAGCTGAAAGTAGCAGAGACTTGTCACCAATCAATATCAATCATCCGGCAGATAAATATAGCTGTCATATACAAGAGAGAGAAGCCACAAAAATGCACAGCCCAACAGCTATAAACTTTACACAAAATAAGGTGGATAACACACGTATTTCATACTACATAAAACAACAGGATGTGGCAGCTCCTATGGAATTTAAACTCCCCAAAGGGATGTACGTAAAAAATACACATTAATTTGCACATCATGTGGTACAAGGAAACCTAGCTTGTAACTATAATATTCACATTATTCTAGTTGAATAAAACATTCAAGGAAATGAAATCCAAGTACTGTTTACTGTCTTAAGAATGGAACAGAGATCCTAAGCCAACAAGAAACAAAATTGCAATTGACATGTTTTAGGAAGTAAAGGACAACAATAAAAAAAAAACTGAGACACCAACGTTAAACAATTAAAGCAGAACTAGCTTAATAGGCCACTCAATCCAATTGTCCTGATTCTTTCTACCAGTGAGCTCATCTTCCTATTTCTGTTCCCAGACCCCCCATGCAACTCAGTAGTGTAAAAGAATGGATAGAGAAAATGGGAATGGATCCAATAAAATGCCAAACCTCAAATCCATATTATTTTTTTCTGGACAGAACTCGAGCTATGGTCTTACATAAACAACAATAATCTAGACTCAAACCCTAAGCTTCAAATAATTCAACAGTGCTTTACCACTTGGATAAGTCCCACGCGATAATGTCGAGGAATATCCCCCATCATTCCAAAATCAAAATATGCAAGAGCACCACTATCAGTGGCAACAAGATTGCCAGGATGTGGATCGGCATGAAAAAATCCCACCTCCAGCAATTGTCTCAAAGAACAGTATAATCCCTAGAAAGACAGATGACGGAAATGTAAGCATTATCACCTGCAGTATAAATATATGATATAATGTAAACTCAATAAGTAGTTGCTAGAGGAGTGTTTTAAGTACACTTCAACATTCAAGCAAGGCAAAACTTTGTCCAGCCACTAGTTCCCAAATGTTATTTTACTAGCCTACTTATATAATCACAACAGATCAACAGATCTTAAGTTCCCTGAGGTCTAACCTAGAAAATTAAAATTTTATCATATTATTGAATTCAGTTTCCGCTAGTGCCCTATCAATCTATTTCTATTTCTGCAATGCCGAAAGTGGAAACAAAAATTAACACTGCAGATAGATGTGGAATGATCATCCTAGTACCTGGTCAATGAGTTCTTTTCTGTTCAGACAGGCCATCTTTAGGCCAATTTCATCTGTAAGCTTTATTCCATCAATCCACTCCATTGTCAGCACAGCCCTACGGGTAAGGTCCCAATATATTTTTGGTACTTTTATACAGTTTTCCTCTTTATGTCTATGAGTTTTCCCAGATGTAGCTGTTGGACAATCCTTTTTCCTGTCACCTGTCAATGAGAAAGAAATTTTTACTGACATAACAGCTCCCTTTGTAGAAAACACACATCACATTATTTGATGAATTCTCATGTATAACAAATTCTTAAAAGTGAAGTCCCATCAGGTATGTCAGGATTATATCACAGGATGTACTAGCTGTTCAAATTAAGCTAAAGCAATATCTTATAGGACGCTAATTTTGGCACTCTACTTTCCCATATATTTTGGCACCCTAATCCTTTGTACTCCACTTTTCTGAGTGCCAAAATCACTCCCCATATTATATTAAAGATCCTATACAATAAATTTAAACCTTGTTAATTAAAATTAGTATTCT
The DNA here is from genome assembly GCF_933775445.1 of Argentina anserina. Lineage (NCBI taxonomy): Eukaryota > Viridiplantae > Streptophyta > Magnoliopsida > Rosales > Rosaceae > Argentina > Argentina anserina. Next base: position 30,191,039 of record NC_065873.1, on the reverse strand, counting down.
CAAATAACATGAAGAGTTGAAGACACCACGTATTTAACAGCCATAAAGCCAGATGTAACAAACAGGTCAAAAGACAAATACATATTTTGAAAAGAGAACTAAAAAAATCACTGTGGCATATACCCACAAGCAAGCTATCCTCCAAGATGTGGTGTGTACATCATTGAAGAGGTAGCACACAGGCAGAGGAACATTATATACACTTTTTTACATCTACTGAACAGATTGTGCTTGATACATGTGGATGAAACTTACGTGGATGTGAAGCATATAGAGAAGCAAAACGTTCAGCATTTTTTGCCTCTAGGATGTAATCAATTTCATCAAACATGTGCCTCACCTGTTCATTCAAGAGAGAACGATGTTTCTCAAGTCAAGCAATCTGACTATAAGAAAAGACATAAAGGTGGACAGACAACATCGAAACACAAAGCAAGGGATCCTACTAGCGTGAACAATCATAACAAGTAAAAGTGACACATGTGCTAAAGTTATCATGGCAACCAACTTGGTATGTACAGATGTGAGCGATGGATGCAAACCTACTATATTCATATAACACCTAGAATAAGATCATCAACTCTTGATTCTTGGACATATAGGAGACTTTGAAAAATAAAACCTAGAACTCTCACCATCTCATTCACTGCCACTAATAGATCTTTGCGGGCCTTGGCAAATCGCTTTAATTGGCCCCCAATCATATGGAATAATAAGGCATCAAGGGTCAATGAAAGTGACATGCCAGGCCTTTGGACTTTAACAGCTACCAGCTCCCCAGAGTGCAGGTGAGCTGTGAACTTGAACAGCAAAACAGACCATTCAGCAACTATAGAAGTCATTATTTAAACATATTCTAGGAGACTCGATATCTATCTAATTGCGCGTATGATCAATAAAAAGCACTTCTATAACCTTTATAGACTTGCCCTAGGGATGCTGCAGCAATAGGCTGTGGGCTAATATCAGCAAAAATTTCTGAAACACTAACTCCAAGCTGGGATTCAATAGATTTAATAGCTACATGGGTTGGAAATGGGGGTATTTGATCCTGAAACATGAAGTAAAGATTTTGATGAGAAAAATTAAAGAGATTTTCCTCAGAAAAAGCTTTAAAATTTGATAAATTACTGCTAGCAAAGGGGCTTTGGGAGAAAAAAATCTAGTAACCTGTAACTTAACAAGCTCTTGGCAGTATACAGTTGGTAGTATATCTGGCCTGGTGCTCAAAGCCTGACCGAGCTGTACTTCAAACATCATCGGGTTGATTAGTTACATGTTGTCATTCGCAATTAGAAAGGAGAAAATCATATATAAGTTGCATTCAGCTGGATGCTACAGAACACACAAAGTTATTTAAACTGGTCATAAAAAACTTCACAACAGATAAAGAAACTTGCCTTGACATAGAAAGGTCCCAAGCGGATAAGAGTTTCACGAAACTGCAATAAATCACATTAAAGTTTCTGTAAAATTCAGATATAAACCTATTACTAGAATGAAATACATTTACAAAGTTATGCATAGCATCCAAAGTTTCCCATATGCTATTAAGCCACTAAGAAGAGGGGTAAGAGTTGTCAAGCATGACCCTGAAATAACATATATGCAAAAACTTATACCGGAAGTGACTCGCCAGAAGAAGTTATTTTGTCTGAGGTGAGCAGACCCAGCTAAACAAACATATGCAATAGTAATAAAATGTACCTTGACGGCACGTTTCCTTATGTCTTGAACAAAAAATTGCCAGATGGTGAGCTTCAACACATGGAAAGAAATAATAGCTGCTCTATACAAAGCCAAAAATGGACCGAAACGGAAGGCAGCAGAAAAACTTTTGGAGCGATTGGCTCCAAGAGCATGTCCAAATTCACTTTCTAGAGACTCCTTCCTCAACTTCGCATATTTGGCGGACGGAGTCTCTCCGTGCACGCTGGTGAAACCAGTGGAATAACTGCATAAGAGGAGATAAATTAAGCAAAACAGTTGAGGAAAATGAATCATTGTCAGGTGTATTGAAAAGATACTCACGAATGTCGTTGCAGACTGTAATATGGAGACCCACAGTCTTGTTTCCATCCAATTTCAATATACTTGTTGTATTCCAGAGGTATGCATTTGCGTATATATAGTTCATGGCGTAGAGCTGGACAAAGCCACACATAGATAAACCTTATTTTCAACTAGCAAGTCCTATCTCAAATTACTACTATAACATACCCACAGTTCGACTCTGGGTTATGTAAAATCGAACAGCGAATAAGCGGGTGGATTATTTAGGTTGTTCCTGCATTTTCTAATAAACGAACAGATAGTAAATAAAAACAGATAACTGAAGGGATCAGGAGAGCTTACTTTGGGAGAGCAGAGTGGCATGGCGGTGACGCTTGACAGTGGCAAAGACATTCCTCATCGGCACAGCATTGAATTTAGCGCAGCGGAGCTCGCGAACCCATCAGATTTATTGATTTTGCACAGCAACTCTTTTAAACACTAACACGGAGGAGAGCCTGGACACCCTATACCTGCCACGTTTTATTTGCAGTGAACTCGACACCTCCACGCCAAACCGCCTCTGTATTTTACTTTCTTTTGTTTTTTACTCTCCGAAGAATATCTTGATGAATGACTTTTTATTCTTACGTTTCTAAATAATACTTAGACTTTTTTTTTATTAAGTTCATTTTATTTTTTTCAAATATATGTGAAATCATTAAAAAGACATAAAAAATGAAAAAAAAATAAGAAAATTATCAATATGTCTATTTTAAAATAGTGAATATAAATTATTATTTTCTTTTTTCTTTAATTCATTATTTATCTATTTTATTTCAGAAAAAAACTCTAATTCAGAATAATAAATTAAATAAAATTATTTAATTATTTTTATTTTTATTGTTAAAAAAAATAAACAACATTAAAAAGGTACATAAATTTTTTTTTATAAACGTCGTGTTGATTTTAGTATTTAATAAGTTTTTAAATCAATTAATGAAAAAAAATATTATTAATTATAAATTTATAAGCAAAAGAACAAAATTATTTAAGAAGACGGATTATATAATTATTAAAAAATTGAGTTATTTATAATAATTTAATAAAAATAAAATTTAAAATATATTAATTTGATATCTAATAAATACATTGATTATATGTATTTTCAAAAAATTATGAATTTGGGTCCATTATTTGAAGAAGGGTAATGAGTAATGAGTAATGACTGCAGCGAAAATATATCTAGGACTTAACTGGCCCAGACCCAATTCCAGATCCGACCCAGTTGCCGCCACCCCACTCCACGATTCTCACATATCGGAGCAGAACGGTATCTTTGAGTAAACCTTCTGATTGATTGATTGCACGAGTTTGACTCTTCACTCACTCTGTCTACTGTCTGGAATGGCGAATCAGCAATCGCCCTCTCTACGGCCATGGATTCTAGACGCAGTGCCTTTCATCGTGGTTCTCCTGATAGCAGCTCATGTCCTCGCTTTGGTATGCTCCTGTTTTCTTGCTTCCGTTTTGTTTCTTCTTTCTGTCTCTCATCACACAGGTTTGAATGAGATACTTTGGATCTTAAAATTTAGCAAGAGTTATTATGTTTCCTCTTATGTGGTAATGGACTCTTCTAGTTCTTAGTATGTAATGGTGAAAAGTGATCGGGTATGAATTAATAACGTCTAGTGTTGTGTTCCATGAATTGATACAAATATTGCTATATAAGTTTAGTTCTAACTTTGGATGATATGTGCTCTTTTTGTTGGATAGGGCTGTCATTTTGGGTGATTCATGGGCGATCTATCGTTGCATTGAGTAACGCAAGACTTTTTCCATAGCCTTGATTGAGTTCAAACCTCTAAAAAAATTTGTGCCCTTAGAATTAGCCTAGACAACTTTTGAATCCTGGATCCGCCTCTGCTCTCATGTCTGATTTTTTCTCTCTTTTCGCATCAGGTGTACTGGATATACAGATTAGCTACGGAGAGAGAGAAACAACCCCAGAGGAGAAAAGCACACTAAGCAACAGATTGAATTGCGAAAAAGAAAAAAGAAAACCTTGTTGATTTCTTTTGGGGAGAATGTTAATTGATTTTGATTAAGAGCTGGTCCTTTTATATCTATTGGTTTGTGTACTAATATATTATGGAGTGCTGGAAATTGAGAATTTACTGAATTTTTGAGTGCTAGTAATTTATTGGGTGATGTGAGGTTTGTCTTCTGCTCTTTTGATATTTCGATTCATAATTTTGTTTTGAAGTAACAGGCACTGCAGTTCTCTTGTTATGTATCGGATGTTCTGGTGCAATTTATAAGGTCAGTGTATTCTATATTTAGTTTCTTTTTTATTTATGAGAATGTGAACTAGTGGAAGCAACCTCGTTCTGTTCATGTTAAATCTATACTTCTTTTTGGTTTCTGATTACTGTAAAGGAGGATAATTTGATGAATGATTTCAAATTAGTATTATACTGATTAGTTGAGGAATACTGGATGAGACAGAAGGAACTTTGTCAAGCTTAACAGTAGTTAAACATGTGTAGCATGTATACATCAATGCTGTATTTACATTATGAATGGTGTATCTGTGGCAAGTAATTTTTTTTTTTGCTTTTTTTTAAACTGTTATTAGTATGATTTTATATAGTCCACTCATGTTATCAAAGATTCCATGGGATTATTTCTGGTATGGAATGAGTCAATCACCCCTCTGGTATCTTAATCTATTTGAAAAAAAACGGTGATATTGTTCCTCCATTGAGCAAGAATTTTGACTCTTGGTCACCCTGGCTTCCATTGCAGGGGTCAGTGTGTGTGTTTTCTATTTTTCTTCTATGCTTAGGGTTAGTTTTTTTTTTACACTGGAGTGTTTTTAATATTTGTAAATTTGTCTTTACACTTTGCAGTATAATTACTTAATTACAATTCTTTGGATCTTTTGTTTAAGAGGTCGAAACTAGAATTGATGGTTAGAAACCATCGCAGACAACTATTGTTATGTCTCTAAGCCATTAAAAATATGTTAGGATGGCAATTGCACCTAATTTCTATATTCATTGGCTAGTTCTTTGCCGAAAGCTTCCTTGTTTCTTTTCTTTGTCTAAACCAATTATAGTTGCCTGATAACATGAGCATCACCTACTAACAAAATGTTTTCTTTGATTGAATTTTTAACTTGATTGTTTACATCTTATAATATGATGATGTTGCAGATCCTTCTGATGTTACAGTATATGTGAAAACCTAACAGGTCAGAATCATACGATTGTAGTTGTCACTATTCATTACCTGCCATTTGTATAGTTTAGGTCTTCCCTTAAAAGTCTAAAACATTACATAATGACACTGCATGCACACATTCACGATGATACCTGAAATGACAAAACTAGTAACACAATTACTTGCAAAAGTAAAGCAACATGTCTCTCTTCAGTTAGAGAATGAGATGCAATGAATGCACCTTTTCTTGTATCTTGAGATCTGAACAATGAGATTTGTTTCTTTTTGGGGGTTTATCTTCATGCTGAATATTTGGATCTGAAGTCGAGTGCAGCAGCTGCTCTCATAGTTGTTCTGTGGCTGATGATGAGGAGAATATGTTTAGGATTAGGTTTTTTTTTAGTAGTGATGGTTGCAAGATACAAAGGTGATGCTTTACCCTTTCTCTCATCATTTCTCTAACATTAGGGTTTCTCAGCCCATTTTCTTAACATCTTGTCATTTGCATAAGAACTGATGAAGCATACGAGTGGTCTCTTTACACAATGATGCACCTTGTGAACATCTTGGCTGGTTAGCCTGGTTTGGGAAAGTTTAAATAAATGTAGGCTGATATAATCAAGATTTAACAACTTAGGATTCAAAACAACTTTTCCTTGTACCAAATTAAATAATCTAGAATACAGAACAAGTGAGTTTACTGGGTTTTTGTTACTGTTCTTTATCCTAGTTTTTGTAGAATAACATTAACTTTTCTACAGATGGATGCCTCGGTAGTCTTTTGTATCAGATATAATTGATAAATTTGTAAGTTTCGTATTTGGGATGCATAGAAACCCTACCATGTTGCTAGTTGTATATTTCAAATTCGGTAGTAATATTCAGTTTCAGTTGGAATATGCAATCAGATGTTTGGGGGTAATATCAAGGAGTGGTAACTCATATCACAGGCGGAAACTTTGCTCAGAGTTCCATTACTATTAATGGGTGGCTCCGCCATTCCTTATAGGTACAGGCACCCAAGTAATTCAGTTCTAGATAATAACCTTACTAGTGTGATGCTAGTTGTTCTATCCCTTTTTCCTCAGTTTTCCTATCCCTGGACTCATAAAACCCTTACTGTGGTGGTTCATCAAGGAGAATTCACAATTTTCCTGCATCAGCATTATCTTTCATGTTAAAGGTCACATGTGAAATGCAACTCTTTAATCTTTGATGTTACAAAGGTAAAACCTGCATTGCTATCGCTTTATTGGTCTGGTATATTTGAATGCGGAGTTGTACCACTCTTTGATTAGGGCTTCTAATCTCCTCCCTGTCTTGACATATTATCATCGCTTTGCTAACAAAGACGATTATTAGGGTTTAATATGACCCTAGTTCATAGTACAAAGACGATCACTCCATGATAACAATTCAAACCTCGGTTAGTCTATGATAACAATTTCCTTGTACGCATACTCCACGGACCGAACATGCAATTATCTCTATTAATTAAGCAGCTTAGGCTTATGCCTTATGGAACGGCCAAGCAGATAATACGAGAATGACCATACTGGTCCATACATAAAAAATTCTAAGCCAAATAAATTTTTTTTTGAAATAACTCTCAATGACCACATTTGAGAAAAAAAATAGAGGCACTATCTCCCACTCTAATTCAGTTGTTCTCCCAACACTCTTTCTTTTGTACAGATTCCCATATAAAATAAGAAATTAGAAAAGTGTTATGGATTTAAACTGTAGCTACTTATTGCTTAAATAATTTCGAGTGCAACTGTTACACAGGCGCATAGTGCATGCAAGAATAACTAGCAAAGTTAACACAAAATACTTCGACAAAGGCTGGTAAGAGATATCCGAGTAAACTTCTGCAGTGAAGCACCACCTTGAAACTAGAAAGCATGCACCAACACCCCAACAAAAAACAATATGTAATAGTTACTTGTGATTTATTATACTAATATAGGCTATTAGACAAAAGTTATCACACAAAAAATTTATATGCACGGCGCAAATTTAGTGTAGTGTTTTAGGATGGACTGATGGAGAATTTAGAATGACAAGTAGAAAAGGAGAAAGATGCCTGAAAAAACAGCAGATGCTTAGCATATAGGACTAATATATTTATATTATACTACAAACTAATTGAGGCTTTCACTCTTCCCTTCAGAGTCGTTAAACAAAAGCAGAGATAGTATGTGTCCGACAAAGCAGAAGCACTGGAGCTCCGTCGTCGATCACGCCTGCAAATGCTCCAGATCCGGAGAGTCCACAACCAGTAACGCCGAATGGATCTCCGAATCAATCCAAGGTGGATCCTTACGCCACGTGGACCTCCACACGGGAACCAACGGTTGGGCGTCACCTCCCGGCGACCTATTCACTCTGAGAGGAAAGAACTACTTGACAAGACGACAAAAAGCACCTGCCGGAGAGTACCTACTGACCCCGTTGGGCACCGACTGGCTGAAATCCAGTTCGAAGCTAGAAAATGTTCTGGCGCGTCCGGATAATAGGGTGGCGCACGCGCTGCGGAAGGCCCAATCCCAAGGCAAGTCCCTGAAGAGCTTCATCTTCGCTGTGAATCTACAGGTGCCAGGCAAGGAGCAGCATAGCGCGGTGTTTTAAAATGCCACAGAGGATCCCATCCCATCCGGGTCACTGCTGCACCGGTTCATCAACGGCGACGACTCGTTCCGCAACCAGCGGTTGAAGATCGTGAATCGGATCGTGAAAGGGCCGTGGATCGTCGAGAAAACGGTGGGGAATTACAGCGCGTGTTTATTGGGCAAAGCGCTGACGTGTAATTACCATAGAGGACCCAACTACTTGGAGATTGACGTGGACATCGCCAGCTCGGGGATCGCCAAGGCTATTCTGCGACTGACATTGAGATATGTGACGAGCGTGACGATCGACATGGGGTTTCTGGTGGAGGCGCACACAGAGGATGAGCTGCCCGAGAGGTTAGTCGGTGCCGTCAGGATATGCCAGATGGAGATGTCCTCCGCAACAGTTATCGACGCCAGCCGGCGCTAGTCTTTATTTTTCTATTTTTCCTTTATTTCCTTGTTATTTATGTCCCTTTTTGTTCCGATTTGAATCATCGGAATGGAGGGCACTGACGTTTAGATGAATTCGGAATTTGCCTCGTAAGTAATTGTTAAGATTTTGTGGTGGGATCACTTATAATCGTCATATATGTTTCATTCTTCTACCGTTATACGTCATTAACCGTCTTTTCTGTTTGATAATCCATTATTCATTATGCAAACTTACAAAGCAAGCCTAAACACCCTCGTGGACAAAGACGGGGCTGATGAATTCTGGTCCAAGCTAGGTAGCCATATAATTGATTCTTGGATGAGTTGTACTGCAAGAAATGATTACTACCTTTCGGCTGTTTACATATTATCAAATTGCAGACTGGTATTTCAGAGCTAGCTAGAGTGTCAGTGTATCTGTTAATCTGTGTATGATTGGATGTCAATTGCTTTCCAGCCTTTACTCAAGCTTTACTCTTGGCATATTGTATGTGTTGATAGGTTTTACATTTTTACCTCCACTACGATCGTTTCTTTTGGTACAATGCTGTTTTTCTTTCTTTTACCTTATCTGTGAGTATAGTAAATACTCGATTGAGAGAAACAGAAGCACACATTTGTTGGTTTGATAAAAATTATATTGAAAATTTTGTTTTGAATCCATATTGTGAGAGAAATTCCACATGATAACTTGATACACACTAGGTGAAGTTTTTGTTCAACTATGTTGACAACACAATGACTAATCATTAATCACATGCACTTAAACAATAGCATTCAAGCCTGAAATAAAATACAAACTACTACAGAGTTCGTGATGTATTACGGTATATAATATATATATATATATATATATATATCTCTTATTTATGTACAATTTGCTTCCAGAACATGAATATCCATTAACGACGATCTGTCAATCTGCAATCTATATAACACTATAGCCAACCTGAGCAATAGTGCATAGAGTCCATTCAGGGGCAACCAGCAGAGGCAAATCCGACCTTTCCACCAGCGACGTCATACACCACCTGCAACCGTTTCTGTTGAACATTCCCGAAGATGGCAATGTCGTTGTCATCACTATTCCCAGCGAACGCCAAACACACCTGTGAAGCACTCGCGACGTACAATATGCCGGTGGCATCCAAATCCAACGTCAACCCACCGCCAAACGCGAACGCTATCTTGGGGTACGACACCGTTTTGCTCCCACTAAGGTTGTAGCATGTGTCTAGTATCGAAAGCGCCTCTGCTTGCGGATAACTTTTCATTCCCTGCCGAAACGCATCCCTTAGAGCGCTATACGCCGTTGCCGGAAGCCGAGTTATGACGGTTCCTGAGTCGATGATGGTCCCTGAGGACGAAAAAACCGTAGTGGAAATCGATAACTGACGTCCACCAACGCTAATTCCAACGACATTGAGCCCGTAAAAGGACCCACCTTGAGATACCGTGGATAGCGGAGTGAACTTGACTGCATTAGACGGTCCTCCGGCACCTCTTCCAAAGCTGAGGTAACCGGTGGAGCTGGAAGTGGAGGGGAGGCAGTAGGAAAAGAAGCGACCATACTTTTGGGCGGTCTGCTCGACGAGGGAGATTTTGTTGCGGCCCAGGCCCAATAACCCGGCAGAGCCACCAAAAAGGCCTTGATTGTTTTGGCCGCAGCCGAAGAGAAACCCATCGAAGACATCCACGGAAGTTAATGCCAACCTTTCCTTACCAAAGTATCCAATTGAGAAGGATTGATCTCCGTATTGTATGCCGTATATGCAAGTTGATGTTCCGCTTGAGCAACCGGGCGTGTTACCTAGATCAACCATACATCAGACTCGATTAGTTAAATATAATGAGGACTAGTATAAAAGTTAAGTGCATATAAATTAATTTGTTACCTGTGGCTGATATGAGTTGAGAGCAGACTGGCGAATTACATGAAATGTTAGTGTAGGATTTGGAGACGGATGGGTCAAAGATGGGCTCCTTTTGTTTGTAACAAGACTTAACACAAGGCTGGCACTGAGTCCAAGTCAGGTCACTCCCAGTGTCAAATATGAGCGAGAGTGGTTTTGCGGGTGAGCCCAAGCCCACAGTCACAATGTAGTTGCCCGAGCCCACAACACTGCCTGACTTTGCCGGGATGGACGTGTCGGATTGTCTGAGATCGTCGACCTCTTTATGAGAAACCCGGGCGTGAATTGAGTTGACTCGGGCTTGATCCTGCTGCAGGATCTCAGTGTGAGTTGGAGTTTTCAATTTGTGCTGGTTAGGCTGCTTAGAGCACGGACCATGCCTGTGTACCACTTCAAGTGACGCCTTCTTCTTATCATGACCTGATTATGTTGATGAACAGAGATTAATTCCTTGCTTCAATTTTTGCATATGCACTAATTATACGCGTTTCTGGTTCAAAAATGTGTGTGTCTAAACAGAATTTAGTATATGTCGCGGTATGGCAGCAAAGGCAATTGCATGCTTGATCGATTAGTGCCGGGCACCTACTTACACAAGTCATGAAAGGAAAGGAAGTTGATGAATATAACCTTCCAAAAAGAAGTCATTATTTAACCATCCCACGTGGGAATTTAAAAAATTCTAAACTCGATCACATGCATGTCTTTGTTTCATCCTAATCTAGTGCGCTTCTGTTTCTCACTTCCTCTACTCTGTCGTTGAGCAGTCGTAGTCCAATTTCTTCAATTTTATAATTGTGTCAAATTCTTCTTAAATCAGGATCATGATTTTGTTTGGCGCAAGTAATGCTCTTCTCCATCCAGTATATAATACACTTCCCAAGAGTTTTTAAACTCTATTGAGGAGAAAGCTTCTTAAATCAAGATCATGATTGTTAACTTACTGCGAGAAATCAAGATTTTTATTTATTTGTTTATGAAAATAGAGGTCAAAGAGGATCAGAGTACTATTTATTTTGGGGCATATAAAAAATAAATAATAATTTGAAAGAACATTTGGCCAGTTTAGGCAACCAAATGCCAAAAGAGTTATTTTTATTTTTAATATTTATTTCAACAATTTAGACCAACCATGCACTATACACATATAAATCATACAAAAAGTTAGTCAAAAAATAAAATGTTTAACCATTTGTTACCACACTCTTCTTTTTATTTTATCAAAAGGTGTACATTTGTTTGCACAATGTTGATTAGTTTTTTGTTGTTGTAATTTCATTCTTGCATGATAATCTATATGTAGAATAATATATTGAAATCATTGAATAAGTCATATACTAATATAGAGTAGTTAAATTAATCCTCAAATTCTTAAAATAAAGATGTCATCTCGATCATTCCTATATATACACACATAAAGATAAACCAGCTAGCAAGCAGGCCATAAATACTAAAACTTAATTATGACTTGGTATAATCTTGCAAGCTAATCATGAACCAGTTACGCAGATACTTAAGTTTTGTTTTTGGTCGAAGCAGATACTTAAGTTTAATCTTATTAATCAGTGTAGTTACTAATTAACTATCTCTTTCCAATCATGTTTAAAGCTATCTCCCTTGGCAAAAACAGAAAAACTACTATTAAAATTGTAGAAAGAGAGAGAGAGAGAGAGAGAGAAGGCACTACTCTTGGAGCTCGCCTCAGGTCTCTAAATTTCAGGTACGGTCCTGAACGCAAATACTTAAGTTTAATCTTATTAATCAGTTTAGTTACTAACTATCTCTTTCCAATCATGTTTAAAGCCATCTCCCTTGGCAAAACAGAAAAACTAATAATAAAACTGTAGAGAAAGAGAGAGAGACCTCTGGTTGAGGGGCTGCAGGTTGATGCTGGTAGTAGAGAGTTGAGTTGAAGATGGTGGCCTTTTGTTGTTTCTGCCAAGGTTAAAGCGAAGCCCTTGTCTAAAGAAGAGATAATATTAAGGCATACAAATATACACGAGGAAATCAAGTACTTGTTCGCGAGGAAGGAGGGAGTTGCCATGGTAGCCTTCTCCGGCCTTCACTCGACCCCTTTTCGAAAAACGCAGGTATGATATTGCTGGCTGCTGCGATAGCATACTCTTATAAGCTAATTGGACATGTATGTTAGGTCAATTCTCACACGTCACCCGTTACATGAAACCAAAAATTATGCACCTTCCATTATATTATCAGAATGCATAAAACGACGCCACCCATCGATTCAGTTATTAATTCATTTAGTATTATAATCTAGATAACAATCATTAATATGAAAGAACTGCATGTAATAGTAATTTTCCTTTTTCTTGATACTACTTAAATTTTAAGATTTAGCGAGATTCACACAAGACTTATGCGGTTATGCCCCCATAAGAACTCATGGAAATGAGGACAACATACAATTATGAAAGGAAATATTAATATCGATCCGAAGATTTTTGGTAAAATCATAGTTCAACCAAGTACATCAAGGCATCAAGAATCGTGATATTTCAAATGACTAGAAATGGCCAGGGCCCGTCGGCCCACCAATGACCACAGCGATTTATATATATACTAGCTAGGTTGTTGTCAAAGACGACAGTTTTGGGTATTCCATCCATTCACACATGAAAGAGATATACGGCAAGGGAATCAAATCAATCATGGAGTTGGAGTTGGAGTTGGAGTTGGAGTTGATTATTTCGCACTTGAGTTTAAGTGGAGACATGCTGGAATGGAAATTATGGAACGAAGAGGACGAAGGTATCATGTCAAATCTTCCATGCTTTCACGCTCATATTAAAAGTGAAACTACTTTTTGATCCAAAAAATAAGCATTAGTTTTCAAGTGCTTACCCGCTAACCCAATCCAACTAGCCCCACTAGTCGATCACTACAAACGTACTCAAGAAATCAAGGTCCACCCTATGTCCCTAACGATGGAACCTTCGAAAAACAATGGAAAATGGTACAGTTTTCCCAAAACTAAAACAAATGAAAAAAGAACAGACTTTTGTTTATTGAATGCAGTGGCGGATTCATTACCCAAACATGGGGTGTGTTTTCATAATAAGGTGTTTGTTTGGCCGAATGCCAAATTGGCAATTTTTTTTTTCTGCTGTACGAGTACAACCACCCAAAGTATGGAACCTAATGATCGAAGTAGGGGTCAATGAGAAAAAGGATATAGTCGCGTAGGTCAAAGAGTTGAACTTACTATTTCATAAGAGTTAGAAGAAGGATACATTATTTTTTAAACAAACGACGATTTTTCATTAATAGAAAATGTATGAGTATAACATAAACATGATCCACCCATATTAGAGTTTTGTCAAATTAATGGAGCCATGCGAAATAAACCAAAGCAACGTCTAACAATCTTATGTCGTAAACCCTAAATTTAAAATCCAAGAAAGAACTCGAGAACTATGAGATGATGCTCACTTATTCCAACAATGTCGAGAACGCCTTCAAAGTATCTTGTAGGAGTCACCATCAAGAGGAGCCTCTCCAATAGGCGAAGAAACCAATATGCATCCACCAAGATCCCAAATTCGAACCTAAGAGTGCGAGGACGTTAAGAGCAGTCCACAAACACACTTGATTCCAAGCCCACAGTTGAGCGTCCAGGACTGTTCAGGGCCTAATATGTTGAGCTTATAATTCCTCCAAAAAAAGAATGAACAGTAAAAAAACAGAGATAAAAAATGAACCTACGAATTAAGAACATATCAAAAAAAATTGAAAGATGGCTAATTTATACAAGAGCCCGATTTTTTGGGGTCTTTTTGAGGTCTTCACAACGTAAAAAAAACAAACTATGATAAATTTAAACTCCAAATTATATGATATATATATAAGGTATTTGAAGAAATTTCTCTTAGCCTATCACACATATCGGTTCTTAGATAGTATACGTTATCAACCGTATCATCACACATTTAAATCTTCATGCTAGAAGTAATTAAGTTAACAAAATAGTATGCAAGGATGCATTTAAGTCATATTATATGCTTTCAACTATACAAATTTAATGAAGTCTATTAAAATTTATAAAAGATTGAGGATGATAAATGTGAAGGTAGTGTGAGGATGAGCTAAATGCTAAACCAATTGCTATTTCATATTAAGATGAATTAAGAGATTAAGACATCATTGTGATAATGCTTTGTTTGCCTGGCCCGAATATGGTGGCCAGCAAGTTTGGTCCAGCATATCTGTATGTAGATCACCATCACGAATTGAATAACTCTTGGAGCGACCATCGACTATGATTAAAATTGGAAAATTAGCAACTGGAATCTTTATCGGAAAGCGACGGATGCTGATTAGAATCTTGTTTGGGTGTGGGGCGCACACAAGTTTGATTGATGGAGTGATTGGAATGAGATTTCACCCACAAGAAGATTATGATGGTTTAAGTGTTTAACAGTTAATCAGCAACAACAAGCAACACAGAAATTTGATTGGGTTCATTATACTAAAAAAATAAAATTCATAGGTTGCTTTTCTTGTTTGTTACCAAACTTTTGGTGGATTGGCTTCACTTCCCATTTCTCACGCACGCCTAAATCTTTCGCACTTAGTGCAATGTCCGCCTCGATCATGAGTGAAGAAGAACAAAGAAAACAAAAAGCCGCTATTCATAATTCATGTATTAGCTGTTGGACAAAATGCTCGAATTTCCCCTTCATCACCTGTCTTAACATGAGTGCTAGTAAGCTTCAAGAACGACTGAATCCAACTCTCAAAAAAATCAACTTGGTCTGCTGCAAAATTCTCCACTTGTTTGGTTGATCTACTGTCGGTGAACAGGACAGAATCTGATTGAAACAGCCCTCTGTGGGCCAACAAATTCCGGTAGTATTGGTTATCAAACACAAAGGAAGTTTCAGGATCATTTTTTACTGTTGTAGATGGGTTTGAGCCTGAAGGGCACTGTTTCATGAGCTTCTCGGCATAACCTTTGTCTAAAGATGCGTCAATGAGTGTGAATTTTCCTTCCGAGTCCTCTTGGAATCGGTCACTGAATGCACTGCAGTGAGCTGCTCCTATAGTATGAGAGCCTGTAATGTCAAGGCATCATCAGAATGTATGAACTATGAACTAATTATAGAATATAACTATTTAATGTTAGCCATAAAGACGGCCATGTTTTTTTACACCTAAAAAGACAGGGTATGATTGCATATGCATGTATTGCAGAAAATGACTATCCGGTATGATGTACACTGCCTGCAGCAATATTTCCCAATTTTTAGTTTCAGAGTGTAGGGTTTAAGAAGTACCTACCTGAGAGCGTTACAAGGTCATGCAATGGCAACCCTTTAGAAGAAAAGAGCTTTATCATCTCATTCATTGTAAAGCTTGTGTCTACAATATTAGGCCTGACATTTGAAGCTAGCGAAACCTTCCCGTCTCGCCTACCAGTTGGAATATGAACCAGGGGGCCTCCAGTCTGTTTCCAGTCATCACAATCAACATACATGGAGTAAAGATCGGTGGTCGTGAATTATAGCTATGAAATGATTTAATAGAACTCCAAATTAGTTAGAGAGGGGATCTAACAATTTCAACAGCATCTCTAGCAGCCAAAGCAACAATGTCAGCACATGAAACAGTTCCTGGACAGAGAATTTCAAGCAGTCTTTTTGCTGAATCAATAACTGAAAATCCTCCCAGAGATTGGTTTGCTGGATCGCTTCTCTCCGTTCCATTTCCTTGTAGAAGGACAGAAGCATCACAACCCTGTGAGTAAATTCAAATAATCAATGAATCATAAATGAATATTAAGACCAATTTCAGATTAAGGACATCTAAAGAGTAGAATGCATCTACAAAGAAGCTCTATGTTTACCTCCACAAAGCAGTCATGGAAGAGCAAGCGTAGGAGCTTCCCGGGGACAGTAGGGTCCATGTTTGAAGCTGATCTGACTGTGTTTCTGACCACAAGCTCAGCAGAAGGGCATGAAGCTGAGTAGAAATTCATTGCGAGGTTTGCACTTGCACAGGAAGCCTGACATAACCACACAAGCAAGATGATTTTGTGTGTAAAGTAGAAGGATGTTTGTCTTCTCTCCATGGAGTTACTTTCATGGAACCTAATACCATTCCAGAGATGAATCTGATAAGAGTCCTCAGGGAAGGTAGAGAAATAACTAAATAAGGGAGATGCCTAATGATATACGAGTCCATTAAAAGCTGCATTGATGTGGTTTGGTAGTGTCAGGAGGTAGGTGGTTGACTAGAGAAAGAAATTACTAATCTCACCAAGGAAAAGAAAAATGAATTGAATTTTGTTGAGCTCAATGAACGCACCATTGAAGACATCTCAACTTCTCTGGACTTGTACTATATTATATATCCACTGTAAGAACCCATTTCCTCTGTTGAAGGGAGAATCTGAAATTTAGATCTCCTGATAAATAAGCCCTATGTTTGGTTTCTTACGGGGGACAAATAGAGTATTCGATTTACTCGCTCCTTAAGAAAGAAATAATGAAACTATAAACTGGAAGCTATTATTCATTTTACAATCAAAGAACAGGTAAAAAAAAAAAAACAGGCGCAAGGCTGGAAGAGGTTGACTAAAAGAACAGGCCATAAGGTGAGAGAGCAACCTATCCAGGCATTTACATTTATATATATCCACCTTCACTGAGATTGACTAAACGCATTGGTCAGACACTCAGACCCAAATGTTCTGTAACTAAGATGTTTTACTTCCACCAAAGCCAAACAAAAAAGAAGAAGAAAAGCTAAACTTATTTCAAAGCAAAAAGGATGTCTCTAACCAAGGATGACCACCACACTGAATTATCAAACATCTTCATGTTCAACATTTCCGGCCTCTTCAGCAAGGTCTTCCAACTCATCCACATCATCAATGGGAATCTCTTCGCTGTCATCTTCAAAAAATTTACATAAACCTTAATGATTGTTTTAAAGGAAACAATGTTTTTAAACAACAAACTACATAGATTCATATACATTCTTCTAACTACATATTAGGCAGGTGCGGAACCAATCCTTTAAAGAAAATTGGATTGATATCATTGAACTCTTAAGTAAGAATCTTTTTTCCTATTAATTTCTTGATGTAGTGGTTGATTTAACACATCATTATTCCTATTTTTACAAATATGGGCAATCTAGTAAACAGTGGAGACAAGCCTATAGCTTTTCAAAGCCTTAGTTGTTATTGAACAAAACTTTACCTCTAACACTTAATGGAAAAGGACTTCTGAATGCTTCCGAAGATTCTGACATGTCATCAAGAAGATAAGGGAGTTCCAGAAATTGCAACAAAGATTCAGTTTGTGGATTCCGAGTATATCCTGCCAAAAGAAAAAACACATTAAAACAAAATGTTTGCTCAACATGATATTAGAATATGGAGACATAAATCCCAATGTAAACACCCACCCTGAGATGTACTGTTTGAGACAGAATTAGAGGGGTTATAAGATGGAGCTGTCCGGCTGAATTCAAAAGGTTGGGCTCCTCTTGCTTGTAGCTTACTCCTTACCCATTGACGAGAATCTTGCTTATCAATATGTAGACCCCTATTGGTTAAGATATACAAATAAACTTAATAAGTAGAATATACTAGAGTTGGAAGCCGAAATGGTCAGAACAACCTCAGATCCTTGTTACAAAAATGCTCCATACATTGTGAGTAAGCACTCACCCAAAATTTGCACTCTTGATTGTGAGAGGGAAAATAGAATTAAATCGCCGAGTTATCTCAAGCCATTCTTCATCATACTGGATCTCGCATGGCCCTGGCTCGGTGTCAATATCAAGAACCTTAAACGATGCCACAAACAAAACAATAAGCTGGCGAAAAAAGACATCCTGTAAACAGTATCCAAAGAATTAAAAGCAAACCAAACACCTGCAAAAATTTCTTTCCTGGAAGACACTTATCAAGAGCAAGAAAATTTGTCACGGGACCATCTTGCCCATGTTGCACGCGAGCAGCAAATTTGCAGTGTAGATGAGCTGAAAACCAGTAGGGTGGTTTCAATTTTTGTAGCAATTGAGCAGCAGGCTTACTTCCCAGAGTTCTATCCCGAACCTAATAATATTGTAAACGACATAAGTAAAGAATCAAATACCAAACTTATGCAGGCGAAGAGGGCGCAATACCTCAGTCTCAAAATGAGGTTTGTATCGAACAAGTTGCTTCCAGTCCCCACAATCAGTGATGCCAAGAGGCCAATCATGTGAAAGAAAAATATGGATTGGCTCCTCAACTTGCATGAGTTTGTGGACATCATACTCACGAACATGATAGACAGACTTGATGGTATTCTCATTATAAGGAGGCCTCTCATAGTGTCCTGCTCGGCAAGACAGACATTTGAACATTCAAAACTAATAAGAATCTGGTATACGGGAATATAAACAAGTAATGAGCTGAAAACCAACCGGAACGATAGTCTCGCGATTTATAAATGCCAGAGAGGCCACCAATGCGAAGGTTTCCGAACTTGACAACCCCGGCAAAACCCAAGAAGTAGATATTGGGTGCCGCCCACCCTCCGTAGTAGCTAGTATACAGAGAGATAAGCTATTATACAGAGAGATATAATTGATAATAGCAAATGGAGATTGAAATTGGAAAGAAACTCACAGTTCCCAGAGATAATTAGAAGCTTCATGATTGCCACCGATGAATATGGTGGGATATGGAGCCATCTCCTCGCCGGAATAGTACTTCCAGAAGGAGTTCATGGAGCGGTACTTTGGGGGCACGCTTAAGCTCTCCAAATCCTTCTCATTCCTCACAGCCTAAAACACTCGGAGGATTCATTACCAATGATTCAATTTCATCGCAGCAAGTTTTTTTAAGGAAGAAAAACAGATTGTGAAACCTGAAAATCGCCGCAGCAGAGGAGGAGGTCGATTTTGATGTTGTGAGCTCGTTCCATGTGTTGGAGGGTCCGGTAGACGTTGTCGAGGTCGCCGTGCATACATCCTTCTACGGCAATTTTCATTCTCTTCCGCGCACTTGTCACTTCTCAGGCGATGGGTTTAGCTTTTAAAGTTGGGGAGAACTGAATAAAAGAAAAAGAAGAGGAAACATTTGGGTTTCGAACCTGCGACCTTGCCGTTAGTAGCACGTGCGGTAGACTGTTTGAAAAATGAGATGAATGTGTGGCCAGGACCAGTGTCACAAGCTGAGAAGCAACCCACCCAACCCATTTCGCTATCGCTCTCTCGGCTATCACATATTCACATGACTTTGTTCCGTCGTCAGCTCAGCTGCGTTGCTTCCTTTATTAAATCCTCCAGGCTCCATCCCATCTCTAATTTGGTTTAATTAGCATGGCTTTGTTTCATCCATTCTCCAGCTCTCTCTTGTCCCCAGTAACGTTGTCTCACAAACAGTTAGGAGGAGCTACCCAACTAGTTCGGGTGCCACTCCGACCCCCGTTGAACGCCGTCCCAGTACGAAAGATCAAGTGCGGTGCGGTTGCAGACATCAAACCTGCAGCACTTGACGATGAGGACGAGGTCCTCCTGGTTGGTCCTACCAGCGATCAAGAGCGGAGGGGAGAGAGGATCGTGGCTGACTATGATTGGGCAGAGGAATGGTACCCCCTGTACCTCACCAAGGACATCCCAGAGGATGCACCACTCGGCCTAACTGTGTTCGATAAGCAACTAGTTCTCTACAGAGACGCCAATGGTGTGCTTCAGTGTTACCAAGATCGCTGCCCCCACAGGTAAATTCAATTTCATCTTTAATTTCTAGCTACAACTAGGACGGACAAGCACTATAATTCTGCCCTCTCTTCTTCTCTTAGCTAGGCTGGCGAAATTATCTGAAGGCCAACTGGTTGATGGAAGACTCGAATGCTTATATCATGGTTGGCAATTTGAAGGTGCAGGAAAATGTGTCAAGATTCCTCAGGTCTGTGATCTTGTCTTTGTCTTGTCTTGTCTTGTCGTGTATCTAATTAAGGATCAGTCTCAGTATCATGATCCAGTTCATATATAGCTAGCACCATTGAACAGCATGAACTATTAGTTAATCAAGGATGATGATGATGTTGTTGTTGTTTAATGTCCATGCATGTGTATACCTGTCTGTGTTACAGCTTCCAGCTGATGCCAAAATTCCAAGATCGGCTTGTGTGAAAACATATGAGGCGAGGGACTCCCAAGGTGTTGTGTGGGTTTGGATGTCCCATAAGACACCACCAAACCCTGCTAAGCTTCCTTGGTTTGAGAACTTTGACCGGCCAGGGTTCCAAGATACTTCTACAACCCATGAGCTTCCTTATGATCACTCCATACTTTTGGAGAACCTCATGGATCCAGCCCATGTTCCGATCTCACATGACAGGACAGACTGGAGTGCTAAAAGGGAAGATGCTCAACCACTGCGTTTTGAGGTCACTGAACGCACCGATCGAGGATTCGCAGGCTGGTGGGGTAATACAACTGGGCAGTCCGCATCCGCCTCCAGCTTCTTGCGCTTTGAAGCACCCTGTTCTCTTCAAAACAACCGAGAAATTGTTGATGACAAGACTGGCGAAAAGCACTACTTCTCAGGCCTCTTTCTTTGTAGACCAACTGGACAAGGGAAGTCCATGCTCATTGTGCGGTTCGGAGGAACAAAAAGATCCCCACTAGCAAAATTGTTTCCCAAATGGTACTTCCATCAGAATGCAGGAAAGGTGTTTGAGCAAGACATGGGATTTCTATCATCGCAGAATGAGATACTTATGAAAGAAAAAATACCCACCAAACACCTCTACCTTAACTTGAAATCCTCAGATACATGGGTAGCTGAATACAGAAAATGGATGGACAAAGTCGGGCATGGGATGCCTTACCACTTTGGCCACAGCACAATATCATTGCCCAAAGAGCCTGCTGTGGTTGAACATGCTCCTGCTGGACTTGTTGCAGGTGTATCAGCATCCTTGCCTGCCAAGGGAGGCATTGGAACCATGCATGCTCCAAATTTGGCCAACCGGTATTTCCGGCATGTGGTTCACTGCAAAGACTGCAGAAATGTTGTCAAAGCTTTCCAAGCTTGGAAAAATGCCCTTTCTGCTATTGCATTTGCATCGACCGCTTTGGCAATTCTAATCTCCGGAAGACAATGGAAGGCTCTACTGTTAGTATCAGCAGCCGTATGCTCCGGCGGAGTTTATGCATGTTCAGCTGCTGTTGCATTGAACACAACAAATTTCATAAGGACACATAGGAGGTTGTGAGCCCTCAAGGTAGTGCCCACTTGGGTAATGACTGTTGCTTGTATCATATACATTTCTAGATCATGATTCGAACTTTACTTTACTGTGAGAACAAAGGATAATTACTAGTTAAACAGGAGATTTACACTTTTCTCGACAGTGTCCCTGTACATTGTTAGATTTGAGTTTAAGTTACCGATGCGAACCACCTTTATACTCCACATGAATAAAACTATAAAAGGCAACAATCTCAAGTAAGTTGACGCAATAATAGGTATTTGAAATACATCAGAACTCCAAACGGCATCAGAACCATCCTACAAAATTAAAAGGGCCAAAAAAAGAAGAAGGGAATTTGCTGTACAACTTGGTAATCACCAAGGACAAAATGGCCAGTTATACTAACAACCGCTCCAGTTAATTTACAAAGCCGCTAAACTCTAAACTCTAAACCAAAAACCACTCCAGTTAATTTACCAATGCCTGTTCTTGCTAGAATGATTTTCAAGCTGTAGAGTCGGTAACCAATGATCTGGTGAATGATTGGTATCTAAACCGACTTATCTCACCATTGGTTGTAGTGTATTGTTGATGGGGTCGTGAAGTCCACGTAATTCTTGAAAGTTCAGTATAAGCATCAGTTTTAAAACTTGAAGTATGGGATGAGACATCAAATTCAACTTTCTCCAGTGTCTTTAAAAAACAAGCATGGCAAAATAAAATCAAAAGAAAATAAGAATTATGTCACATAAAGAAAATCTACCAGGCTAAAGAACTAACGAGGCCACAATATATAAAAGGAAAGTACAAGGGTGTCTTTCTTGTAAGTTCTACTCTTGAAAATAGTAAGAAGCAATGTACTGTCTCAAGCAGTAAAACTACCTGCACAGCCTGTTCCAGAACTCGTAGCAACTCTTGGTTACATTTTCTTTTCAACACTAGTGCATCCTGCTCCTGCAACAGTTCTTCAAACAGGTCTTCTCTGCATAAGAAAAGGAAAATCACAACAATAAACAACCTTTTCCATCACTGTGAACATATACATGTGATTTGAGAAATGCTGTCTTGTTTAATGAAAGCCAAAACTAAGGCAATCAAGAAATGGATAGATTATGCAACAAGGATGATGGGTTAAAAGAAAACGATGACTGGCCTAAATGAAATGATGGCCTGTAAAACGAAACAACCTAGTAACAAACATACCTGTACAACTTCTGAATGAAGGTCCGGTGAAGGGTCCGTTTTGTAAGATTGACCTAAAGCAATTAAAATGATGCATATCAGTCAATTTTTTAGAAGTCAAAAGGAAAACAGAAAAGTATCATAAATGATTGGACTAGTATGAAGATATCAACAAATGTAAGAATATATACCAGAAAGTGCATAATTGCTTTTGGAACAAGATCTTGAATGTTTTTTTTCTGACTATATCATAATATGAACGCAGGAGTAATTTGGTTATAATAATTTCCCATGCCTTGTGCTCTTTCACTTCAACTGGCCTTAAGATGGACGGAGGCTGAATTCATCAAGAACAGAGAGAAATAAGGAAGCTTTCAAACCATAAAATAAAGAGATAGATGACATGAAATGTAACTTAATAAGAAGAAATAAACCATGGTTAACCACACTATTACCTCTCTCAATTGGATAACAGAGGGCATCGATTGTGAATGGTTCTGCTCACCAAGATATCTGCTTGCCAGGGAGTCACCAGATGATCTCCAATTCCCAAATAATAATGGAAGAGCCCAAGTCCTTGTGGAACCTCCTAAAAAAGAAATACATTATTTATATATATTAACATGTAGAAGAAATAAAGGTAACTCATATTAACAGAAGCATGCTTTGCAATAACGGAAACATGACTAACCAGATACAGGTTGATCGTTATTCAGCTGTGAATGATTTCCCCATAAGGCATTCATAAACAAAACAACAAGCTCAGGTCAGTAAGGCCATCCGCATACTAGTTCATGACCTGTCAACTCATGAAAGCCTTTCAGATTGGACAAAGCTGGTTAAAAAAGAAAATAAAGGGCCATAACCACATTGGATAAAACGTAATATAATTCTCTTCCGGTGTCTTCAGCGACCACTACGGAGGCTTGTATTGCCAGTTGTTTGGAATTAAAAGTAATACACCACATTGAAATCCAATTGTTTGAAAATAAAGATAGTCCAGCATCCACACAATACAGTAATTCTAAGTCACGAACAGAGAATGTTGAAAGAAAAGGTGTCAACTCAACCAACATCGAAGCCAAATGTTCAATACATGATGATTTAGTGGCCGCATCAGGCATTATCAAAGTGCATCCCCAATCTAATCCAAATAGCTTAATCATCACAAGAGAACAATTTGGTGGCAATGTAGCACATAAAACAAGTGGTATAGGGATGAAGTAATTAAATGATTTGTACCTCCTGACAACGGTTGACAACACCAACATAACCGAGCTTAAGGGGAACAATTTTCCCAAGCAAAAAGTTGCCGCGTCGGTCCCTCTGTCCATTATATCAAGCTATAGAAAGAACACGAGTTAGAGTTTGAGCAAAGCATAAAATAGGAAGCAAGTGGAGAAAGACGAACCTTAGTGATGACACCAATTGTGCGAAAACCTGTGAATGCATTTGCGAGTCAGTGATGGAGAACAATGTATCAGAAAAAAAAACAGTAAACAAGAATGGATAGGAGGATACCAGTAGGATCAGCTAGTCTAGCGAGTTGAAGTGCATCAGAGGTGGCTAAATCAGCATTGGCGGGAGTAACAGCCAGAATGATGCAATTTTCTTGGCTGATATGGGACATAATCATCTTTCTGATCCTAGATTCTATATCACTAGGTTGATCTCCCACCGGAACCTTAGTGATACCAGGCAAATCAACAAGAGCCATATTAAGCACATTGGGAGAGGTAATAAGCCGAATCTGTTTATCAGAAACGCCTTTGTTCAATCCTGCCTCTCTTTCAGTCTCGGCCTGAAGTAGCAAGTAAAATTTAGTACAGTAATGAGTAATCTCAAAATTCAACTACGACTAGGAAAAGAAGGGAGTAAAAAGTACCTGAATCTCTCGGCGAATATTGGTGAAGTCGTAGAAGCGCTTTCCAGGCAAATGTCGAAACTCGGCGCACTCGGCTTCGGCGGGGCGATTCTCGAGCATCAAGACGAGAGGTCTGCGAGTGCAGATATAGGGAGAAAGTCACGGCCAACGAGAGCTTCGAAGACGCTGTATTTGCCGCTGCTCTGGCTTCCCACAACCGCCACTTGCGGCAGCGATATCTTGGACAACTCGCTGCCCGCGGCCACGGGAGCCAGAATTTCCTGCGGTTTGTTGATTATCGGAATCAGCGACGACCCGATCGTCACTGAACTAGTCGGACAACAGTCCACTGCCTCACCCATAATTGGATTTCTATCTATCTATTTGAAAAAACAAAAGAGACGGTTCATATAAAGAGATTCTCAGTGTGGCATGCTTCGTAATCGTGGAGAAGAAGAAATTGGTTCGATGACTTTGATCAATGAATTTGGGACCAAGCAAGACATTTGGGCCCGGCCCTTTCTCTATTTCCATGTACACAAATTTCGGTTTTCTCCAATAAATCTGAGCCCGTGCTTGCTTGACAGTGAAGACACAACATTATGAAGAAAACAAATTATATACAGCAGTCACTGTGATCACAAACCTTCATAGTTCCAGAGTTGGCATACTTGTATGCCTATGATTACAAACGATATACATTAAAATAATGTAGATCCTAAAATTTAAGCCATCTCTTCTCTTTTTCTCTACTGACAACCGAATTTGAAGCAGAAGCCTGAGCTGTCTCTGCCTCTGCCAAGGCTTTCCGAGTTTCAATCAATTTTCTCATTGCAGCCTCATAAATCACCTTCTCCTTTTTGTTTCTACTCACCATTTCTTCAAGCTTCCCTACTCGTATCTTCAACTCCTTCACTTCCTCCTCGTACGCCACCAAATCCCGCCTATTAACTTTCTTGCCCTCCCCTGACCCTTTGTTCTGCTGCTTCTTGGCTGATCCACCATTCAAAGCTTTGCCATGCATGGCAAGTTGGCTATTAATAAAACTGAACATATCAGGTGTTGACTCCACTTCTTTTGCTGTTCTTGTCAATGCTGCAAACTTCTTATCACGTTTTCTTTTGCCACCTCTGCCACGCTTCTTTCCTTGATTCCCTTCACCCTCTTCCTTTTCACTAGATTCAACAGCATGATCAAGAGATTGCTTTGGTGGAAGGACCTTCACAGAGATGGGATCTACAATACCCTGTCCAGATGCACCTAGACCTGTCCCTTCAAGGTAACCCATATTGGCCATCATCTTGGAAGCAATACCACGGGTGTGATTCTCCCACTTAGCAAATATGGCTGTTTCTGTCTGAATGCCCCTCTGCAGTAGGGTGCTTTCAAGAAATCCTAAACCCTGAGGGGCATCATCTTCAAATTCACTATAATCAGATTGTTCTGAGCTAGAATCTTCTTCATCAGTTATTTGAGCAAACTCAGATAATGTTAAAGCTTCTTCCCCAAGATTTGCAGAGCTTCCATCATCTTGGAAAACAACTCTCCCAACCCCAAGTAAACCGTCCCATGATTCAAGTTCAGCTTTTCTCCAAACAATATCTTCACCATCTGAGAGTGCCCAAATTCTTGACCCTACTAGTGACTTCACCCACACGGTTGGGGTATACATCTTCAGGGAAGAGAGTGGAACATCAACTCCTGTAAGCAATATATATAGGTGAACAAAACTTCTGGAAAGAACAGGTTCAGAAAAACAAATGTATTATCAGCAGTTTTCAGGAGAACGCTCTATAGAAGTACAACAAAAAGAATCACATTAAACTACATAAATCTCATGCCCAAGCGGAAAATTACATATTTGTTATAGCGAAAAAATAAAAGCAAATAGCATACAAATAATTCAACAATCAGCTCAAAAGAATTTAAAACTTAAATTATGAACACAGTCAACACACTGAAACATATACAGTCTGGTTATGGTCACGAACCCAAAATATAGCTTGTCAACACTCAGCCACCAAAAAAATATTGTGGCTATGCCAACCAATCAATTGCTCTGAATGGTAATAGTGATGCAGAAATGTGAGCAAGGAAACTTTAGAGAGTTGCAGGATATATAGGCTTATCGACTAATAGACCAGAGTACGACATACCATGTGATAAGCAGCAATTACTACCAAATCGACAACGTTGCTGTAAAAAGAACTTGCAAATCTGCACTTCGGTGGTGTAACATTAGTATGTGAATGTACTTTTATTGCATTTTTACTATAAGTAGATTTCACACATAAATAGTTTTTCTCTCACATTCAAAATAAATTGAATATAGAAATGAAGAGTAAAATTCAATGTGTGTACGGTACGCACCAGCATGTTTTCAGAAGTAGGGTTGAGGAAAGCAACTTTTGCGGTGTTAAAAGCATCCAGTCCTATAATTTGACCGTTGTACCAGCGTCCATCAGAGTGAAGGAACCTGCATTTCGATCCAACACTGTAACATGGTTCATCAAGACTCTCTGTTGGATCAAGAGGCTCTGCCTTGACATCCTTGTTGGCGTGTTGAGAAGGACCCAGAGCTGAATCGACTTCTCGTAATAACCTTGCACGCTTTAGGTGCAGAAGCCCTTCCTCAGCATCTTTAATTGCCTGAATAACCTCCCCTTGGAGCTATAATATATTTAAGCCAATGTGAAGTGAGTCTTAGCTAGTACTATGAAGAGCTTATAAACTAGTTGAGACACCATAGTATAGAGGATAAGCTCAACCCAATTTGCATTATATCACCACAATTTCTGTTCCTGATTGAAATCGTATGTGAGCTAAATACAATTACAAAAGATCATTAGCTAGTTTGCAAATTGAAATCATATGTATGTGAGCTAATTACAAGTAGAGTTAGTACACTAAGCATACGCGTTAGAAGAAATGATCATGCTCGTATGCGTTCAGCCACCGATTCAATAAACACAGAACCTAATAATATATATGTGATTTCTGGGTAACCAAAGAAAAAGTACGTACAGCGCGGAGCTCGGGATTGGTGGGGTCGGAGACTAAGGCGTCGTTGAGGGTTGCTAGAGAGTCTCTTTGTTCTTGCAATTGCAGGTCCAGCAGGTTCTCCAGAACCCTCTCATCTTCGCTTGCCATCGGTAACCCTCTCTCTCTCTCTCTCTCAGATCCGCATTCACCTTGTGTTTGTTGAAAGCAACTTGGGCTGAGCATGTTATGGGCCTCTCCGGCCCGCCCGT
The DNA here is from genome assembly GCF_933775445.1 of Argentina anserina. Taxonomy (NCBI): domain Eukaryota; kingdom Viridiplantae; phylum Streptophyta; class Magnoliopsida; order Rosales; family Rosaceae; genus Argentina; species Argentina anserina. The sequence goes on along the minus strand of NC_065873.1, from coordinate 30,163,343 downwards.
TTCTTTTAATATGTGCGTGTTTTTTTTTCTCTCTGTTTGATGAAAGGAAGAGAGCTTACAGTCCGCGCAGTGTTTGAAAGCCATTTCAAAAATGGGACAAGAGCATCACGAAGCAACGGAGGGTTTGGTGAGGCTGCTGACGAAAGCGAACCACGATCTGACAGCGGTTCAACACAGGCTCGACAAGGAATTTCAACAAATCTATCCCCAAAATGCAAACCCGATGAAGCTGGTTTCCAGAATTAAGAAAATTCAGCAAGACTTGTCCACTTTGGAAGACCAGTGCCGTCAACTGCTAACAGCCAAGCAGGTATCTCTCTCTCTCTCTCTCTCTCTCGAGTCTTTTCTATATAGCTATCTGGGATGGGCTTTCCACTAGGCTTTTTTGTTTTGCAGGATTTGATTGACAAGGCTAGGACCACTCTCGTCGGCAACAGAAATCTTGTGCAGCGGATGGAGGCTTCCATGGGCATCTCTCCCAACACTGATTCTGATGATTCTGCTTTTGCCAACTTCAATCTGGTACTTTCTTTTATATTTGCACTACCAAACTAGTGTGTATTCGGCTTGTATATACTCAAGAAAACAAGTACTAGTTTGCAATTTCCATAGTTTTTTATAGTCCCTGGGATTATTAGATGGAGCCTGCAATTTGATATGGTTCTATCCTCATCGTAATCAAATGGAGTCTCTTGTATTCTGTGTGTTTTATCTTGCTCATTGTTACCATATGCTGCATAGTTCTCGGTTGTCTAGTTTCCAGATGGTGTCTTAAGTAGTTGCACCATTTGCCAGCAAGCAACCAACATCAACCTAGCTTTAGGCAGAGCTAAATTTTCTTGAATTAATGCCCTTTTAAATGCGGGTAGCTTTGTTCATCTGACGAACCAAATTTAGCCTTGCTACATTACCCCAGCAACTTCACATTTGTTATAGTTTTGTTGTTTTTAAGAGGTCCTAATGAACAATTTTATGATCATATTGATCGCTTTTGCAGATCATTGATGAGTGGAAAGTCCAAGCTAGATCAAAAGCAGGTAATGATTCACAGTCCAGTTAATTCTGTTGACAATGATCAGTAACACCATTTTTGAGGCTATGAGGCATTAATGCTTCTGCCAGTATGAGCCACCACTATCAACTAATAATGAAAAGGGAATAATTAATGAGGCTCATCTTATTTACAAATTAGCCAATCGAAGGGACTTTGTTTTATCGGTGAGATTGTTTTTCGGATTTATTGAGTTTTATCACTGAGTAGACAAAGAGAAAAGTTTCCGCGAGTTTATTTATATCATTGAGACACTGAGTAGACATTTCACAGGTTGATAGTTGCTGATCAGCTACTATTTTTTTCCCCATTATATTTCCTTCATCGGTTGTGTACTTCTCTATCGCCCCCTATTACTGCAGCAGAAAACTTCCATAACCTATATCCAGCAAAAGTTTATGTAGAGTAAAAATACTGACGAAGGGTTGATGATGCAGATGATGAGGTTGACGCAGATGTGGGCGACATTAATACGTTACTGTTTTCAACTATAGTTTCAAGCAACTGAAAAGTGTATTGTGGTGGGAGAAGTAGCTTGTTTTCCTATGGCAAGCTATACGCAGCCAATCTAAAGCGTCAAAAACATGTTGATTTCGAATATGTGTCTCAAGTGTGAATCTGACTGGAATGATTTGTGCATTTTTTTATCAAATACATTGTTGATGAAATACCATAAACTACATCTGTATTATGAGCCCTCTGGCAGGTGAACAACAGAAACAAAGAAAGGCATAGCACCCTTAAAACACAATTTCATTGCATCTCAAGCTTTAAGACAAATATGTGGAGTAAGGGGTTCTTTAAACAATAAAGGATCTGACTTTTATTGTGATTAAAGAATATGCAATTACAACAAGTGGACCATAATCCTAGAATGTATGTTACAACATGAATATGTTAATACAACTTCTACTTCAGCTTTGATGCTTGAGGCTTTTCGACATCAGAAAGACAGAAATCTCTATCAAGAAAATCTGCTACTTGGATATAGGAGGCTGTCCTAACCACTTGGCACGAAAACCTGTTCCCTTACAATCTGAGCATCGCATTGATCCCTGGATGAACATAAGTATGCGGACTTTAATTATTTGTTACCTATAGCATGTGCATTAGGAAATTGAGGGATGATAACATAACATAAATTAATGAATGGTGTTGGCAAATCAAAATTTGATTTACCTTCCCGGTACATATGACGCAACTAGTACTTTTTGAAGGGACTTGGCAAAGCATGTTATCGCCAAGAACAAAGAAGCCTGTACCAGCACACCATTTGCATTCGATATGCCCATTTGAGTTGCAAGAAGAACAAGCAACAGGCCTTGGTTGCTAAAAAGTGATAAACAAGGATAATATTAGAACACAACAAGAGGACCTCATCAGTTGATGGTCAATGGCTGAAACCAGCTACATGGGTCCCTAGCATTCACCAAGAACCTTGGCAAGAAAAATGGTACACCTATCTTTGTATACAGTGTAAGCCGGAAAGTGTTATCCAGGACATTACAATGTAGCACCAAAGGCTATCACAGGGTTCACAGCTAAAAGCCTAAAATTATCCAACACTGCCTTTCAGGCGAGGTATTAGACTTGCAATAGATATACCACATCATTAAGACTGCTGCGTTTACTTGGGCAATGAACAATACTCATCTAACCAACCACCCAACATATCAAAACTATAACCATCCAGTTTTCAAAGTCGCCCCAACTGAACTTATTAAGATTAACAATTGGACTGATATGGAATCAAAATCCAATTAGTAGCTACACAGTACACAACTGAAACATGTAAAATTTCAGACGACAGATAAGGGAAACGAGATAATCTCAGAAAGAATAAGAAGTACCTTAGAGATTAACCATGCTTTTTCCATGCGATTAACGAAATTAGAGGAGCCTTCATAGGATTCCACAGCTGAAGCTCGCACCCCAGAAACCCTTGAATTTCCGAGGGGCCTGGTTCTTGAACCACATGGTACAGAAACCCTAACACGAGTTAGCTGGGTGGTCAACGATGCAAAACCATCTCTGTGAATCGGATTGACCACAATCGATGCTCTGCTACACATACAGCTAGTCATTTCCGAGTTCTGAAGGTTGTGAAAATGTGAAGGGAAAACTCGGAATCAAAATTGGGTTTTCTTGAACGCAGTGATTCTTTATAATATGGTGAATTTATATGGTTTTCTGTGGCACGGAGCTGACCGAAATTCTTCCCTCTTTCCCCATAGTCCAAACTCCAAACCTACACATTGTACAGCCCACCTTCTTGTTGGACCTGGCACCTCCCACCCCATTCTCACGTATTCGTCTCCGTTTCCCAATTGCACTTTAAAAAAAACGTCACGTATAAAAAAACATGTAATGTACGTAACAACATAAACAAACTTTCATTCCCTAATTGGAAGTAACGATAATTAAGAGTTTGTGAAATGAAAAATTCAAAATCAACTAACAAAACTAGAACTAGAAACTAACATTCCAATGCTGAGTTTATACAGTCGGCCCAAAGTAACCAAACACGTCTTGTTAGCATGGCTAACTTATTCTTGAGAACTCAAACATGACGTCAAAAGGGGAGAGAAGCTCCCCTAGAAGTACCCTCTGAAATCACCACATCCACATGGGCCACCGAGCTTTGAAGAATGTGTACTGTTATCGATACTCATCTATCCGAATTGGTCTTCCTCACCAAGCATTGGCTACCGGCGGCATTAACCACTGCGGAGTTCAGCTATGGCCATAGCGGCAGCTTGTTTTGTGTTGTAGATGATGTTGTAATTTTCAATTTATTTTTAGGGTTACACTTAATTACACCTTCCATGTGGATTGTGTTAAGTTGTAATTTTCCTTAAGTATGTTGTAATTTTAATTGGCTATGGGGTTTCCCAATTTTAATGAAGTTTTTCCTTAACCAAAAAAAAATGTGTGTTGTATTGAAAATATTACCTTAGCTATCAATTGTTGAATTTACTTTTGCTTGTTTGATTCATAGGTACATACATAAAAATGGAAGCTAGCTAGAGCATGAATGATGCATGAGACAATCTCCTATGAAATAAGGTGGCTAGAAACAAGCTTGCTTGAAATAATGAATTAAGTTTTCACTCTTTCAAAGATTGTGTTCTTAGTATTCATCTTTTCCACATGGAAATTGAGAGAGAGAGGGCAAATGGAATTTGATGAAGAGAGAAGTGATGTATGGAAGCATTTAGAGTGAAGACTTATTGTCATCAAGCTTGAGAATTTTGAAAGAGGTAAAGTCATATTCACATGGAGATGGAGCTAGAGTGAAGATCTTTGTTTCCCTATAAATAGATGTTGTTTCATGAGAATAGAAAAGAGGAGAGTGGGGAGAATTTGAAAGACACATTGTTGCTCTTTGTTCTTCCATTTCCTTAGCTATTTTCCTATGTTGTATTTTATAGTTTTGAGCATGTTTTTAGTTTGTATTATGTATTGCTAAATTTCCTTAACTAAGGTTAAGGAGGAAACCATATTATGAAATAAGTTTTATTCAATTATCTATTAATTCTCATAATCACATATTTCATGCCTATGATTCTTGCTTCAATATGCATTAATAAAATCTTTGTTCCTTTCACCTCTAATGTCATGCATTTTTGGTAGTTCGGAAGTCACTTTCATTAATCCATGTTTGGTTTTGTATCATATTAATATGAAATCCTTTGATCTCTTGTCATTCAAATGAGCTTGTTTCACATCGGATGCTTAGCAAAATTTTTGATCTTTTGTAGTTTAAATAAGTTTGTATACAAGTGATGCTTTGGTGTTCATAATTAAGAAGCGAAAAAGAGTCTACATTAGAATTTATTCATGTGTGCTTCATTGATAAATCTTGAGAAAACAGTAGATTTATTTATAGATTGCTACTCCTAATTGGGAATTAGTAGATAATATATCGAGACTTATTGATTAATGTGGTGAAATCCGATACCTTAGTTACTTCGTCATCAAGGTAATCTTTATCTTTATTTTGTCTTTATTTTATCTACTTCATAACCAAATTTCATTCAACTAGGTTAGTGTTAAATTAATTTAGATTTCATTAGTTTTTCCTAATTTCATACATTCTATGTGGGTTCGACCTTGCTATTGCATCTTTGTGCTACAATAGATTCATGCGCTTGCGAATAACATTTTAAGACACATCAAGCCCGATGGGGCCCAGTCTTTACTTGTCCAATCTTCCCCGACCTAGTCTTCCTCGGTCCAGCTTTTCCCGCCCCAGACATCTTAGCCTCGGTCTTGGACTTATTCTTCTGACCCGGAGGCCGGACCAACCTATTTCTCTTCGGCAGACTCGCCGTGAGCAGCCCATCTTGATGGGGGAGATGAAGGTCCGCCGGAAAAGGGAGCTCCAACGGCACTTCCGCCCATGTACTCTGCAACACATAACCACTCTTTCTCCTTACCACCACCAATTCCATCTCAGCTCTCCTCTTATTGCCACTCAACCCTGCTAACGGCGCCAGGAGGGATAGGGTTGCCTCATGTACCGACGAAGGGACCTCCACAGCTTGAAGTATCACCGGCGACACCACCGGATCAGTTCTCCCAAACTTGGCGACAAGATATGATAGATCGTTGGTTAGAACGTCTATAAAATACCCTGAAAAACATCATCGTTAGTATAGAATAAGCATGGATCGTTCAGTCCGGGAAATCAAAAGGGCCTCAACACTTATCATGTTATTGGGGGATTTGATTTGGATTCTAAAACTACAACTTAAAATAAATCCTAAATTACTTATATACAATTGATCTACCACTCATCACATAACCAAAACACGAATTCTACTCAAGAAACATGTATGACACGCATAGGATAACATATAGGCAGCAAGTACTTTCGATTCTTTATAAGTCTATTTCAATTCCAATTTTAATTAGAGTCCGAAGCGGTTCATCTAATCGTTAAGACTTCTTAATTATTTAGAATCAACGAAGCGTTCAATCCTAAACATATGCTAAAAAGAGTTCAACATAACGAAGCGTACTAGTTAAACAACAAAGTAGCACATAAACACATTAAATCGAATTGGAGACATGTAAGCAAGCATGGCGTCACTCATCTTAATTAAGGATGCAAATTCCTAGAACTATCACAACCCTAAACAAGTATCAATAATTGAAACACGAAGCGCATACTCAATCAAAGAACACTTTGGTGAATTAAATCGCAACCTTTAGGAGAACCATGGCCTTGGCTTCCTCAAGCATTGATTTAGATGCACAAGTTCATGGAATAAATTGAAATAAAACCTAAATTAATTTCAAAACCCTATTGCCCATAGCTATTACACATGGTATAAACACACATTCAAGAGTTCATACAATCAAAACAGGAAACCAAATAAGTCTGAATTTATGTTCTTCATATATAAAACCGAAAATAACATCCAAGAATTCATATAATAAAATCGAAAATTTCAGAAAACCAAAAGAAAAGTTACAAGCCATGGATGAATCACACATTAGAAACCTTCTAGGATGAAGCAAGATGAATTCGGATTTGGGGAGGCAAGAGGATGAGCACGGTTTGGTGATGATGGATGAAGGTTTTTGGCTTGAATTTTCTGGATGTATTTAGACAGCAATTCGGCTTTGTTTGTGAGAGAATGGAGATACCAATGTGTAGGAATGACATGCTATTTATAGAGGAATAGGTGAGAGGGGCTACATGGTAATGGGCTGATTCTCTATTTCCCTTTTTTATTTTCTTTTCTTTCCTTCTCGATTGAATGATGATCATCTTTGTTGGTCACATGCATTCTCTCTTCTTCTAGGCCACATGCATTCTTTAGAATTATCTATTTGTTCTCTCATTCCTTTTTCTTCTTTTGTTTCCTTCTTTTCTTCTTCTTTTGTTTCCTTCTTTTCTTCTTCTTTCCTTTTAATTGCCTGATGAACCTTCCATCCTTTGAGGCTACATACTATTTCATTTTCATCTTATTCAGAAACTAAATTATTTCTTTCATTTTTCTCATTTTGTTTCCTTCTTCTCCTATTTCTTTCCTTAATTTCCAAGTCATTATCTCACATTTAATTCTGAAAATAAGGAAATAAAATAATAAATATAAATCACAAATGTTACAGAAATGTCGAATAATAAATCCTAACCCAACTAGGTTTCCTAGTTCGACAAGGAATACTACTATTTATAGCACTTTCGACAATTTTTGCATTTTACACCCGTTTTGGCACCAAAAGGCAACTAACGCAACCAAAGACTCCTAACTCGACTCAAAGACTCAATACTACAATAATAATGGCTAAGTAAAGTACAAATGGAGGTAAAAACATGTTAAGAACGTTGCACAAAGTTCTCCTATCAATATCCACCATTGTAACTCCAGAGATGGAGAATGTCGGCGTCGGGGGAGAAAATGTGCCAGAAGAGCTAGCAACAGACCCAAGTTTAGCATCTAAACCCAACCTGCTCGAAAAGGATTAGGGTTAGGATTCGTGAACAACGTCGTGCTCACCACAAACGAGACACTTGTCGAACCGCGCGCCGCCCCCACCTGTTTACCACTTACCTTGGTTCCCCTCGGATTGACGCCAAGAACACTAAGTTCTAACGTATTTGGTGGACCTCGACTGTTGGTTTCCTCATGCTCAAGCATACCAAATTGACCAAATAACTAACCCTTGGAATTTCATGGGTGAAATTATTTTAAGGGGAAAGAATGTAATACCCGAGATTTCTTATTACGATTACCGATACATTAGGACTAATTTATCGACATTTATTTTAAATGTCATAAACGTAGTTTAATACGTCGATATTAAGTTACATGTCGTCATGAGCTCGGAAGTGTTCACAAAATATTTTTCTGACGCTCGGTTTTATTTTTACGAATTTCTAAAAGTTTACTTGTTTTAAAAATTATTTTCTGAAAATTAGTTTTGAGTTTTTGTTTATGGGCTTGAGAAAGCCCAGCCTAGACCATTTGTTAACCTGAACCCAGATCCTTTTCTTTATTTTTCCCTTCACGTTTTCTTTTCTTCTCCCCATTCTGTTCGACTCTCTCTCTCAATGACTTCCACCGAGACCGACACCACCACTTATCTTTCTCCTCCGCCGCCAAGGCAAGACTCACACACATGCATCTCCACCATTGGATTCGCCTCATCAATCTCTACACAACCATGCTCGTCGATCATAGAAACATCTTCGTTTCTCAACAGATCGAAATCAAGACAAAGAAATGCAGTCGGTGGAAAGTCGGCGAAACCTTGATCTCCGGCGAACCTCCTTGTTTCCAATTGGTGAGTCTATCCTCTAATCCCAGTACCCAATTCATTATGTGTTCAATTTTACGAATTGAAGTCTGACTTGGTTTCTCCTTCTTTTTCAACTCACCACCGTGTTTGCCACAATCCTCCTCCGCCATCTCAACGGCTCAGTGGACCCCTACGACCTTGATTCTTCAATTCTTGGTAAGCCCTGAGCCTCTATCTCGTTTATGACACCTTTTCTTTGTCGATATGTTAAGCCGAGCCTTAACCTCAATCTCTTTTCCCTATTTTCGATTCGCTGCCAGTCTTCAACTTCGACGACCTTCATTTTATAACCCAGATACCAAGCCGAGCTTGGATTGGTCTTAGCAGCAATGAAGCAGCCTCAGAAGCAAGTAGGAGACCTCGGGCACCAACTGCATGTATTGATGTTCTTCGTTGAGGTAGAAATTGAACTCCAAGTTCCTTTGATTTTGGTATGTTTGTGTTTGCCATGATGTTGTGATGCTTCTTGTGTTTTTGTATGTCAATTTTGGTTGGAATTAGGAGTAGTTTAGAGACAGGATTTGATCGGAGACCGATCAGAAAAGGAAGGGGTAAATCCCCTGGTTTTTATCTTTTTACAGTTACCATTTTTACTGTTTTACTACCCCTGTGAAATTACATAAGTCATTTTTGATTCTCACCCAGTTCGGGAATCGAGAATTACATTTAATTAGAAATGTGTCGATGAATAATAAAGTCGTTGATACGATTCTGAGTAGCTTTAATATCATTAAAGTATGCTTTTTATCGCTCGACATTTGAAGTTAGAATATTTTCAGGTTTTCCGAGATTTAGTCGATAATTAGTCAACATGGTTAATTCCTGGTCAACCCATGAATACTTGGTCAACATAAAGTCAATCTTTTGACTTTCCTGGTCAAACTATGAATACTGAATTGAGTCAATTTACAATACTCGAAAAATTTGTGTTGACTCTTTGATAAATGGATTCAGAGTTGATGCAATGAAATCGTACAAAGTTGGAGTTGCATCATCATCATTATTTCGGAACTATAATAGCAACGAGGATTATGCACTTCAATCCAAGTAGGGTGAGCTAACCCCCTTTGTGTATTTTGTACCTTTAAATTCATTGTCGATGCCTCGGTTGATGTATTTAAATGTTAAATGAAATGCATTATTGCTTTATAAATGCTAAAACCCGATGATAGACGGATACTTCATGAGTGAGTAGACCTGAGAGTGAATGGGGCACGGTATTCCGATAACTCCTTGGTGTCAATAACCGTAAACCTCCAGAGGGGTAATGCCCTATTTATTATTAGATCCATACCTTACATTATTATTGAGAGCATTCCGTTAAATGGACACTCTCACTCATTTGTTATTGCAACAAAGGCAGTTGGTCTCGACTTGATAGTTCTGCTACAAGTTGTTAGGATCGGTCACCACTAGCTGGATATTATTGATGGTCATCATACATATTTGCATTGATTTCCCTAAAAGATAACTTATCCCTTTTGCAATAAAAACGTTTATAACTCGAGCTCACATCTAAAACTATTTAAGTTTTCATAAAACTTAACCTATCTCACTTTCAAACCACAGAGGTGGGCTGGCCCCTACTGGGTGAGCGAGGACGAAGCTCACCCATACTATAGTTTTTGTGTAGGTTAGGAGCCAACAAGAGTTTAGGAAATGTGAAGTTTAGGAGTACACATCCTTTAGGCCGTTTGAAATCATTTTTATTTTATTAGCTCTCTCTCTCTCTCTCTTGTATCTTGTTCTTATTGAGATATAAGTTTCGAGGTTTTATCATAAATCATGTCACATTGTTGTATATTTTGGGTTGTCATAGTTGTATTTGTTTTGGGCCGGTGACTCTTTGATCACCTTCCGTTATTTCAAATTATTGTAAAGTTCGTATAATTATTTCACATGTGTTTCCAAAGTCATAATTTGAGTTTCTATTTTCAAGTTACATTTGTAAAACTCAGTTTGTTGTTTAGCGAAAAATTTGTACAAGTTTCTAAGCTAGCGAGTGTTCAAACGGACTTTGTTCGATTATTAATCCATAATTTTTAACTCTAATACCGTCATTTTCCCTTACGGGATGTGACAGAAAATGAGTGATGCAAACCCTAGCTCAGTGCCCTCCATTCACCTCATTCCCAAACACCTCCTTCACAACTGTCAGTGATACACTTATTAATTCAAGCGCCTCAAGAGTCATCAATGCCGACAACAACCTAAACATCTCCATCGTAACAAGAAACTCAAAATAGGCATCACCACCGGATTACAAAGACAATCAAAGGCGGTTGCGACGAACAAAACCTTGTTATAGTACCAAGGACCATTTTCAATGACGTAGTCTCTTTTCGGCCTCCTCTGTGAACTTCATCACATATCGATCACCCTGCGCACGCATCTATAGATGATGTTTGTATCCCCAGACGGATGTCAGAGCGTTGATCACTGCTTTTGGAGCTAGTTTCTTCTTCATAGTGAGCCGACGTCCCACGACAAAAGGTTTCTGTGGAATCATTACGTTGCTAGCAGCCCCCGCAAAAGCCACCTTGCCCTTCTTCTTGATTGTGAGAGAAACAACAACATGAGTGTTGAAGCCTTCAGACATGATGTCGATGGCATAAAGGGATGCTAAGCATAAGCAAAAAAATCTAGAGAAACCCTAGACGACGCTCCTTTGTTTCTTTTTTTCTACCCCAATTGTACTTTTCACTTTTTAATTGTTCGTTTATAACTAAATATCAATAGATAATGTCATTTTATAAATAAGCTGATGCCAATAAGATAACTATATATACACATTTGCTTTCACATTAACGATAGATCATTAGATCAAGATATCATGATAAACGGGGATAAACTTATTAACTTATTTTTTTTTTAAGAAACCACTTGGTTTATAAAAAAGTTTTTTAAGAAACCACTTGGTTTATAAAAAAAAGGGTCAATGTCAGAATAACTATTACATATCCCTCCACTACCATCTTCAGATAAATAAGAGATTGTGAGCATATTTATATGATAGATAACATAACGTCTACTCATTCTAAATTAAGCACGACTTATTCATCCTATAACTACGAGGAAACATAATTGTAAAATATTATTTAAAATAAACAAAAACCTTAAATTTTGTCTTTATCCTTAACATTAGAGCTAATAGAATGATCAGAAAAAACCTTAAGCATAATTTTGCCTGGGGCCTTCAGATAGTATCAGGGACCTCCCCATAACACCTTGTTACAATCATACGCCCGGTTAAGCTTGAAAACAAACTTGTTGTTTGGTTGGGATAACACCTTGAAACTGTGTTTGAGCACCCAAATCCTACGGAATTGGGATTGCAAGTCACCAATACTATAGGATTTGATGGTGAGAGGCTTGGCAAGGAGGTAAATCTTGGAGTTGGTGTACACCTTGGTTTCTGAGTTCATGTGCGAGATATCAATTTTGTCGTCCTCCATCACCCCTTGCGAGAGCAAGGGAGGCGGAAAATCTTGTCGTCACAATGTCGAGGGTGGAAGACATAGTTGCTTGATTGATGGAGGAAGGAAAGCACAACGAGCGTCGTGGAAGTTTCAGGTTTTGGAGAATATCAGAGCACGAGGCTCTATGGTACGGCTAGGGTTTTCATTTCCCTAGCAATACTCAAATAGATCTATATAGCATATAATCATGTATTCTTGTCGTGAAACACCATTAGGTCCATCTCATACTTCAACATCTCATCACTTGTTACAGAGTTATTCTTCAACAATTGTCTTGTTTTAAAATGTTCTTTCAAACTCAACTTTTGGGATGTTATTTTAGGAGTGGTTAAGTCGGTCTGACCAAATACTCAACCGAATTGTTACTATTGTAGGCAGAAAAGACATGAAAATGTTATTATATGGTATTTTGATAAAGATGTCTAATGATTTTTTGTTTTAAGTTTTTTTTTTTTTTAAAATGGACGGTGTTGTTAACTGCCAACGAGAGTAATTATTATGTGTACCCACCACACCACGTGACACTGCTATGTGGTGTACCCAATCAATTATATTACGTCATGATATGATTAACATGCACGCGATGAAAATGACAAAAAAATATTTACATATAAGAACCAATAAAAAATAATTACAATAAAATTAAACCAATAATATATATATATTGTTGTAGGGAAAATGGAATGATCTACTCATCTCATTGATAATCCTTTTTATATGGGGGTCAAGATTACAATAGAAATAAATGGTAATTACAATAGCAATTAAGGCTACATAATGGTATTTGATCCGTTACATCCGTTGACCATAAACGTCATTAATTTATTCATTTATTTGCATTAACGAAGACACACTAATAATGTTTTTCCTTCAACATATATTTATATATAGATATGCCGATGATTGTTTACCACATGGGCTGCACACACAAGTGCGTTGTTGTTTAAAAGCCTAAACTAAAAAATTGCATGAAAATCACATGGTAGTACCAACAAAATAACATGCACTAAACGTGATCGGTGGTATTTTATTTCCATTAAAGTCCCAGGCCGGCCCAGTCATACAGGGCCCGTTTACCACACCTCTGACTCTCACGCGCGCTCCAGCAGGCTCAGTGGGAGTCGGTGTACACACCATCGCTCTGTGGCCACAAACCCCTCGTCTCTACCCCAAAACCCAGAGAGAGAGAGAGAGAGAGAGAGAGAGAGAGAGAGAGTTATTGATAGTCAAAACGCATTAGTTACCATTAGTTACACTCGTATATAACTAACGTACATCTCAGGAGCATGGTTTAACAAGAATCTGTCCCTCTGTTGACCCAAAGAAGTGGGGAGCGATGCATAATCCTTCGATAACAAGCACCCAGGAACCAAGTCCTCTTTATGACCTTGTATCCCAATTGGGTCGCTTCGCCTTTCCTTCAAGGCTCCACAGCCACAGCCCCCTTTCACCTAATTTCCTCTACTTTGATGCTCCCAGAAACCCCAAGCTCATCACTGCTTCTCTCAGTTTGACCACTAGAGCCAGCGGCATTCGCAGAATTGTCACCGACTTTAATCGAGCTATTAGGTTCCATTGTGACAGATTCCCAATCGGCTTCGCTTCTCTTGGGGTTGGTGGTGGTGGTGGGGACAGCAATGGTGCCGGTGACAACAACAACAACATCAATATTGGCTTGGGCGATACTGGCTGCGCTCTTTATGATGATAATGGAGTGGCCCTCAATGGTGCGGTGCCGGGCACCTCCAAGAAGGTGCTCATTTTGATGAGTGACACCGGTGGCGGTCATCGAGCTTCTGCGGAAGCTATTAAGGTCGCCTTTAATCAAGAATTTGGAGATGAATATCAGGTCAGTTATCATCAAACCCTAAACCCATATCTGATGCAGGGAAGGGTGGTATAAAAGAGAAAGAGAGCGGTTTAGAAGGGAGAAAAGAAATGAGGGAGGTCAGGGATCTTTTCAATTCATTCCAATCTACCCTGAAAGTACAATAGACATCCATACTTATAGGCTTCAAACAACTCTACTCCTAGAAAATCATAGGACTAGAACTGCTAACTTATTAATAATAAGACATTAAAAGACTCTTACTCTAGACTCATAATTATTCTTGTAACTGAAAATTAACTTATTAACCTGACAAGACCCTTAAACTACCATGGAGACTTTCTTTTGGGCCAGAAAAGGTTAGGCTTCCAAGCATGATATTTCTTTTCCAGCCATCTTATGGCTGCTCCATCAGTATCGATGAACTATCAATATTGTTTGTACACTGATTATACACCACTCTACTTCAGTAATCCACAGGATTTAATATACAATTTGGTTAAACTTGAAAATGCAATCCCTGTCTTTCTTGTTCGGCTATGATACATAATACTGGGGGAAAAACTAATTGGATGTGGATGTATAAATATATTGATTATGTTTTTTTTTTGAAATATATGTTGATCATGTTTTGTGTTAAGAGTGCATGTCACAGGTGTTTGTTACAGACTTGTGGTCGGATCATACACCCTGGCCATTCAATCAACTTCCCAGGAGCTATAATTTCTTGGTGAAACATGGACCATTATGGAAGATGACTTATTATGGAACAGCTCCACGCCTGGTACATCAATCCAATTTCGCTGCCACTTCTACATTTATAGCTCGGTAAGACTTGGTCATTGCTCAAAGTTTATGCTCCTAGTCCATTCAATCTGTTTTCTAAGAATATTGTCCATGCCTTTTCTTTTCTGGAAGTTGCCATCAGTATCATGCTCATAACTCAAACATATTTTGGAATAGGCTAATATTACACTGGGCTGGAGCTTTGTAACTTTCACAAAAAATTTCACTATGTATGTATCTACACACATTCAGTGTTAGATAATGTATGGGGAAATCACCGACCTTGAGGACTTAGGTGTCATTTTATAGTACTTACTGCATCATTTTCTGATTCTTTTCTTCATTTGTTTTGCAGCGAGGTCGCCAAAGGATTGATGAAATACCAGCCTGATATTATTATTAGTGTGCATCCACTGATGCAACATGTACCTCTTCGTATAATGAGGCAAAAGGGTCTATTGGAGAAGATAGTTTTTACCACAGTTATAACCGATTTAAGCACTTGTCATCCAACATGGTTGGTTATTCACAAAGCCTTTCCTAATGTTGTCCTTTCATAGTTATAGTTTTGATATTTATCATATGTATTCATTATCAGGTTTCATAAGCTTGTAACAAGATGTTATTGTCCGACATCTGAGGTTGCGAATAGAGCATCAAAAGCTGGACTCAAGCCTTCGCAAATCAAGGTTTATGGCCTCCCCGTGCGGCCTTCTTTTGTTAAGCCTGTGCGACCAAAGGTTAGTTTCCTTCTTGTTGTTCAACTTTGGACCTCCGCACTAGTGTTTGTATAACTGAAAGAAAATGGTTGTGACTTTTCATAGGAGTTGAAATCTTTACGCCTCTCTATGTCATGGTAATGCATATAATGATATAATCTACATGGGTTTATAAATTTGAAGTTTAAGCTTGAATACCACCTTACCTCTTTGTTTGGTTACTTTGTCATGGGAAAAGTAATACTGGTAAAGATAATATAGTAGGCCTGGGAGTCTAGTGTGGAATTCAGACGAGTTGAGATAAATGCTTGCCTTTAGCATGCTTTACCTATGTGCCACTGTAGGCTGAACTTCGGAGAGATTTAGGAATGGAAGAGCATCTTCCTGCTGTTTTGCTAATGGGAGGAGGAGAAGGGATGGGTCCTATTGAGGCAACAGCTCGAGCACTTGGGGATGCATTATATGATGAGAATCTTGGTGAGCCTATGGGTCAGGTCCTTGTGGTATGTGGCCGCAACAAAAAGCTTGCAGAAAAGTTGCGTGCAATCAATTGGAAGGTTCCTGTCCAGGTATTTTTAAACCATCTGAAGTTAAGTTTCAACTCAGCACATGTATTGTATGCTTTTCTTTTCCTATCGATGACTTGTGGCCTAAGAATTCCTTGAAAAGATCCATCTGCAATTTCATCAGTAATTCAATTCTATCATGACATCACTCTAGGAACAAACTTTCCACCAATCATCAAAGCTTTTCTTACCTATACAACATTCATACAGATGCATGCTTATATCTGTATTTTTAGAACCCATGGCTAAAACTGATTGATATTAAAGGGTAATGGATTTTCAATGAAATGGAGGAATGCATGAAGATATAAGTTGATATCTTAAGTTACGTGGTATTTAGGTGAAGGGATTTGTATCTAAAATGGAGGAAGGTATGGGAGCTTGTGATTGCATAATTACGAAGGTAAGTTCCTCAGCTCTCACCATCATGCTGAATATGCTGGCAATTATCTGCTGTTTTTCTAATATTTTTACAACTCTCTTGTTGATAGGCCGGCCCAGGGACAATTGCAGAAGCAATGATAAGAGGCCTGCCTATTATTCTGAATGATTACATTGCCGGGCAGGTGATTTTCACAACAATCCAATCCCACTGATATATGATACTGTTATTCTTTGTCAATCCCACTTCTTTTCATAGTACAGTGAAACTGCCCTATACTATGAGAACATATATTCTGGAAAATTGTAGATAATGATTGCTTTCTTGTGGCTATAGGAAGTTGGAAATGTCCCATATGTTGTCGAAAATGGGTGTGGGAAATATTCAAAATCTCCAAAAGAGATAGCAAGGATTGTTTCGGAGTGGTTTGGTCCGAAAGCTGATGAGCTCCAGGCCATGTCGCAAAACGCATTGAAGCTGGCAAGGCCTGATTCTGTGTTCAAGATTGTTCATGATATGCACGAGCTTGTTCGTCAACGAAGCTTTGTACCCCAATATTCCTGAACCATGTGTTCCCCCTCCTGACCAATTTTGTTATTAGGCCTGTGATTTAGCAAAATAATTATATACGCTAATTGTTCCTTCATTTGAATACGATCCACATACTTTGTTGGAATAATTCTAGTTCACTTCAAACAATTTTGTTCACACGGTCAATATTTGACTATGAAATTCATGTTAAACTACCATTTAATGTAAATCTAAGGGTGTGGAGAATCTTTTTAAAATCGAGTTTTTTTTTTCAACTCTTAGATTTACATTTAATGATAGTTGAGCAGTACCGTGTGAACGAGACTGTCACGTTGAGACAGAAAAAAAAATACAAGTAAGAATTTATTGGGGGTATAAGCGTCAAAGCAGGGGGAGGGATAATTGATGCCGATTAATAGTGGGTCGGGTGGTGCGAAAGGAAAGGAAGGGAAAGGAAAGGTGTGAGGATGGAGCTAACATCAGAGGAGCTGCGACAATACAACGGCACAGACCCGTCGAAGCCCATATATGTGGCACTCAAGGGCCGCATCTTCGACGTCACCAACGGCAAGTCGTTTTACGGTCCTGGAGGTCCCTACGCCATGTTTGCCGGCAAGGACGCCAGCCGAGCTCTGGCCAAGATGACCAAGAACGAAGAAGACATCACCACCGACCTCCAAGGTCTCTCTGACAAGGAGATCGGCGTCCTCACCGACTGGGAGAACAAGTTCGAAGCTAAGTACCCCGTTGTTGGCCGTGTTGTTTCTTGAATTTCATATATTCCCCTTTTTCTAATTTCAATCCAAATAAGGGCCTTTTGCTTCCGGTTCAAACTATATTTATATGATTTCTAAGTGCGTGGATTAGAAATATGGATCCCCTTTTTGTATGTGGCTTGAATTGTCTATTCAATACTCCTTATGTTGTATCTGGTTTGGGTGTTTGTGCAGACCCTTTTATATCTGGTTTAATTTTCTGGAACCTGTTTAAGCTGTGACTATGGCTTTTCATTCTTCACTGCTTGGACTGGTGATGGATCTATGCATAGGCCATAGATGACTTATCAGATGCGTATATGATTATGCCGAATGAGCTCTTACTCCATCCGCATGCTTCAAAAGGTTTCTCTCTACACAGTCAACACAATAGATCACAATAGATGGCATTATGGCAACGATGACATTGGCAGAGAGCACTTATTAAAGATATTAAGCCTTCGATATGCAATGATGCACTTCTTTTGCCTGCCTTTGTTCTTCAATATCTGATGAATATCTACTATCTACCACGGAGGAGGAAGTGTTCTCACATGATCTGCCCGGCACATATTGGGCTTAGAAAGCCTATGAGGAAACATTGCGATCTCGATAAAGAAAATAATTATCTAGCTTCCTTGAGTTATAGAGAATGTTGCAATCAAGCAGATAATCATAGCTGAACAATGTGAGATAAATTCAATCTAAATTGGGAGTACTGCAATCTTTTGGTGATTTTGAGTACAAGTGTCTACTCAATGAAATAATAGTCGCATACTGGCCGGAGAACGTTGGTTGTGTGTCGATATGTTCATTATGGCCGGCTGTGTATAGCTGGTAGTAGACGGAGGACATATAACCCGGCCGCGTATAGATGGTCGGAGCACGTACGCCACCAACATGAGACGGATGTAATTCATTTTGAGTATTTTCAATCAAAATTTAAGTTACATATTACGTAATTTTTTTCTCAAAGTGGGTGTAGCACGAGGAATGCTGCCTGCTAATCGTACTTAATCCATTTTCTACAGCAGCGACTTGTGAGTCTTCACTATTAAAAAGTGAATAATAATAATTATAATGGAGGGGTCGGAATTGGCAGAATTCTTGGATTTTGGGACTTTTTGTTGTTCTGGGTTACTGTATGAGTCGGTTTAGAAATCATATACGTATGCTTGTTAAACTAAAAGCACCTTCTTCGCAGTTCATACTATTCTACTAACACAGCTCAGAGCCTCAGACCTTTTCCTCTGTCCCTCTGTTAGCAGGTGTTTGACAGCAACCAAGTAGATCGAAGTCTATTGGTTCCTGTAGTCCATCATCGGATCTTACTGTGTCTCAGGTATTTATAAACCAGAAGCAAGATGTCCGCAAGAAAAGCTTCATACACAAACCCAAGACCCTGCAAGCACCTTTCAGCATACAAGCTCAAACATGGGTTGAGTGGGTATAAATCACTCCAAAAGTGCCTCAAGACCACCCCAGATGGACGGACGAGTGTCGAGAATCCGACCTCAAAGATATCCAGATGCAGTTGCTGTAATGGGTTTCAAGGTAGACTGTATTTTTGTCTGATTTGCTCTTCAATCTCATGCTCAAGTCACACCCTTTTGCACGCCCAGTCTGAGATTGGCCATGATTTGGCGGTGGACATCGAAAGGGCGGAGCTTTATTGCTGTGCCTGCTCCGATCAGGTCTATGATCCTGATTTTGA
Organism: Argentina anserina; assembly: GCF_933775445.1. Classification (NCBI taxonomy): domain Eukaryota; kingdom Viridiplantae; phylum Streptophyta; class Magnoliopsida; order Rosales; family Rosaceae; genus Argentina; species Argentina anserina. The sequence continues at coordinate 30,144,218 of NC_065873.1, read as the reverse complement.
TAAGACCGTCATGTCTAAACACCTGAGCTGTAGCACAAGCAGCGCAGATAGTATTGGGGAGAGACTGTGTGAGAGGAAGAGGCTGGGCTCTGGGGTACAGTTGGCGGATTTGAACAAATCAGGACAGCTGGCTTTCATGAGAGACAATAGGGCTAAATCATGTTATCCATTGGGTTTGAGGGGATTGAATAATTTGGGCAATACTTGTTTCATGAATTCTGTGTTGCAAGCACTGTTGCATGCTCCTCCAATGAGAAATTACTTCTTGAGTGATCGCCATAACCGCAGAACATGCCGGAAAAGATCCGCCAACCGCCTCTGCTTGCCTTGTGAGCTTGATGGTATTTTCTCCGCTGTTTACTCTGGTGGCGCTGATCGCACTCCTTACAGTCCAGCTCAATTTCTATACAGGTCTGACATTGCTCTATACCTTTGCAATTATCTTGACATTGCTTTCTTTTAGCTTTTTATTTGATGACTGAATGACTGATTTATATTCAATACGTACACCTGTTTGCGGCTAGTTCATTTCGAGTTTTAGTAATTGATAATTTTCATATTTGAAGTTGCTTATGTAACAGTATAGAAAGTGTCATATTGCTGTCTTAGCGAGCGGAAATGCTATTTAGAGACCCCTCAAGTTTTATTGATCTTTTTACGCCATGTGCTCTAAGAGAGACGAATATAATCGTATGTCTTCCTATGCTTCAACCAAAAGCTTCAAGGACATCTAGATGAAGAAGTCACATGGCATTGCTGGGGATGATTGTACCCTCTTGTAGTTTGCAGTCAATCCTTTTGTTCAAAATGATGCTAGATATCCTGTTGATTCTTTGTTGTACAAGTTTTCTTTGTTGAATTGTTTATTGCCTATCAACTGATTGAATTATCCTTTACCTCAAGTTGGTGGCAGCATTCAGAAAATCTGGCAAGTTATGAGCAGCAGGATGCTCATGAGTTCTTCATTTCAGTGTTAGATGGGATCCATGAGAGAGAAAGCAAAACAAGGAACCAAACTAGAGGTAATTAGTCATTCATTATGATCTCATATATGGCCTGAGATCCCTGGACATAGGGATGCTATTGATTCTTATGTTTTGCAAGAGGGCGGTTATACTTGGAACTGTAAGTTATCCTGGTAAGAAGAAAGGTAGAATTTTAAGACTCTAAACGCAATTGGACACATTTGTAGGTAGAGGATCATACTGCATTGTAAATTAAACATGATAGATGTACGTGCAATATTTGTTATAACATTGATAAACGGTTCTCTTTTACTCATGGAGTTATCCTCTATTTCACAGATAGTGGTGATTGCCAGTGTATTACTCATAGGGTGTTCTCTGGACAGTTGAGATCGGATGTCACGTGTATGACTTGTGGATTCACTTCAACAACTTACGACCCTTGTTTGGACATATCGCTCGACCTAGGCTCTAATAAGCCTGTCAAACGAAATGACAGCAGCAGTTCATCTACTCTTGTAGGTTGTTTAGACTTGTTCACAAAACCAGAGAAGTTAGGAGCCGACCAGAAATTGTACTGTCAAAACTGTCGAGAACTGCGAGACTCATCGAAGCAATTGTCTATTAGAAAGCTCCCTTTGGTGTTGTGCTTGCATGTAAAACGATTCGAGCACTCCCTGGTGAGAAAGATGATGAGGAAAATCAATAGCTATATGCATTTTCCTTTCTCCTTAGACATGACCCCATATCTGTCCTCTTCAATTGTCAGAAACAGATTTGGGAATAGAATCTTTGCCTTTGAAGGTGATGATTTTGATATTTCTACAGAATTTGAGATTTTTGCAGTTATTACCCATTCGGGGACACTAGACTCTGGCCATTATCTGACCTATTTACGCATAAAAGATCAGTGGTATAGATGTGACAATGCTTGGATTAATGAGGTTGATGAGAGGGTTGTAAGAGCTTCACAGTGCTATATGATGTTTTATGTGCACAAGACGCTTTACTATAAAACAAAAGAGGATTCGAGTTGCTCTCCAGTTTCCACACAGAAAGAGGCTTTTCATAGGATTGCCGGTTGCTGCTAAAGATAATATTTTGAATGATGGGAATTTGCAGTTGGCGGAAGTAGGTACGGTCTTCTGGTTTATATATGTTCATGGAATGAGATAGCGAAAATGAAGACTGCCACTGCTGAAGAAATATTGTCAGGAATGACTTGAGGAAGTCATTAACCATATTGAACATCTGAAAAGTATCTCTGAAGATGAGGATTGAAGCAGTGGATACTAATTCCAGAACATCTGTTAATGGCTTGTTGATGGGTATCTTGTGAATGGTTTTTGAGAGGTGTAAAGGAACTGGTGGAACTCCTTTCTCTTCTATATGTCAGGTGTTTTGTTCTCTTTAGAAGCTTATTGCTTAGCATTCTTTGAATTGCAGGTCAGTCATGTACAGAATATATCTGTGGAACTAATGTTCCCAATGTCTTATCTTTTTTTTTTCTCGACAAGCCAGTATCTTATCAGTTGTTCCTCGAGTATTGGTAATCTTTTTAGTTTTACATTTGTGCTAAAATGTGAAAAACAGACAAAGGCATCCAAATGTGGAGCACCAATTAGATCATGAAATTATCATGTGGACTTGTGGAGCACCAAATTGGTGATTGGGTACCAATCTGCACACAAGCCTTATGGTGATTTGGTAGAAGCTCCTATCATTCAAATAAGCCGAGCAGGACTAGAAGGTCTCTTCTATGAGATGAACTCGCGAGCACCAAAATCCAGCGTTCGGCATCCCATTGGGATGGATCTTGCGGTTTTAAAGTTTTATCCGCCGGGATTGATCCAGATTGGGTTCGGAATTGGCCTCCCAAATAGAGGGGAGACTGATGCCGCTAAATGAAATAGTTTTTAATTTCTCATCGAAAAATTAACATTGAATAATGAATATTTAAAGTACTTTTTATTATCCCCATCATACAAATTTAAATTTCAAAGTTCACAATAACATATATAGTGTTCCATTCTAAAACAGATGTCCACATTGTCGTAAAAGTGTAGACATCTCTGCATTTTTAACCCTCAAGTGTCGTTGATGGTGTATATTTGGGTGAACACATAGCATATGCTTCTTGGGCTGTGTCTCCATGAAGATGAAGGCCACCTTGATCACCTTAAAGTTTTAGCCGGAGATCTCACCTGAAAACGGTAAGAGAAAAGCCGTTGGCGGCAGCTGATCGTGACAAAAACAAGAGACGTCCGTACTTTAAGAGCGTTACTGGAGTTCTTTTCTGTACCCCCTCAACATATATAAGTTCCTATTTTGCAAAAAAAAAAAAACAATTACAAGTTTTAAAGCCTAAATGAGATTTGAGGTAGGGCTCCATATTATCGTAATCAAACATGATGGAACCGTGACAAGCCTACGTGATTTGAGGTAGGGCTCCATATTATCAGAATCTAATAATTCCATAATTAGTATCTAATTATTCTAATCAGTATCTGATTCAATTTTAAAAGAACTTAGAAGAGAACTGAATAATAGTTAAATTTGTGGGTTATACAATAGAACGGTAGAAGTATAAATAAGAGCAGAAAAACCCCATACAATCGATTGATTTACATTTTTTTTTAATTATTTTTTTTCTGGATAGAAATCTCACCCTAAATACACATATAGGTGACATGACACCCTGCTTTTGACGTAGCCGGACAATCCCGGTGTGTCATAAATCTGCCAATTTTAAATTAATGAATTCGACAGTAAAAAAGAACCCGTAAGATCTGAAGTGCTACCAAACGGTAACACTGTAAGAACTGAAACAGATAAGAGGATTTAAACCGTTTGGTAGGTCAACGTCAGCGCCTCTCCTCTCCTTTCAGGACTTGAGCAGCTCGTCGAGATCCGTCAAACCGGAAAGTGAATGATGGTGGAGGTGGAGGTGAACGAGGAAGTTAAAACCTGCGGTGGGAGTGAGATTGAAATGAAAAGGAGGTGCTGTGATGGTCCGAGTCCAGTTCAATGGTGCAGAATGCTGTGCAGGGAAATGCATTGGAGTTTTGTATTAGGGGTTGTTGTTGTTTATGGAATAAGTCAAGGATTTGGGGGAGCTCTGAATCGGGTGGGCACAGAATATTACATGAAGGATGTACAAAAGGTGCAGCCTTCTCAAGCTCAATTCTATCAAGGACTTACTTCTATTCCATGGCTTGTCAAGCCTCTCTGGGGTCTCCTCACCGATCTTCTCCCACTCTTTGGCTATCGAAGACGCCCTTATTTCATTCTTGCTGGTATTTACTTCCTTTCATTTTTTTTGCTCAATCAAGGCTATATATCCAAGTTGCCTTGAATGCCAAAAACTTTATTGATGTGAATTTCACTTCATTTTGTGCTGACATTATTTACTAGTTTAGTTAGCCAGTTAATGATTCTTTCATATTAGGCTCCATTGGCGTGATCGCTATGCTTGTGTTGTCATTCCATGAAAAGCTGCATATTGCACTTGCCATCTTGGCATTAACAGTCGGAAGTGCCGGAGTAGCTGTAGCCGATGTCACCATAGATGCTTGTGTGGCTCAGAACAGTATTAGCCATCATTCACTTGCAGCCGATATGCAAAGCCTGTGTGCCTTGAGTTCCTCCATTGGAGCACTATTCGGATTCTTTATCAGTGGTATACTTGTTCATCTTATAGGCCCAAAGGTTAGCTTCTTTCGGTTGTAACTGATCAAAATATTACAACTTATCTTCTGATCAAAATATTACAACTTATCTTCGTTCTCCATAAGAGTTAACAAAAGTAATCATTTAATGGCAGGGCGTATATGGCTTGTTGGCAATCCCATCTGGACTTGTATTTGTAATTGGAACCCTGATCAAGGAACCTCATTCACCCAATTTCATGTACATGCAGGTAGTTTCATACTCCTTTGGTTCCTAGTTCTTTAAATTATCATGGTCTTATATAGCCTGTTGGACACAGGTCAATCAGAAGTTTATTGATGCTGGAAAGTCTATGTGGACCACATTGAAATGCCCTGATGTATGGAGACCATGCGTATACATGTACTCATCACTTGCATTAAGCTTGAACATCCTTGACGGGATGTTTTACTGGTATACAGACTCAAAGGGGGGTCCATCATTCTCTCAGGTATTGATCAGTGCATTCTTTGCAAACTGCAATCAAGATGAGTAAAACATAATGTGCACATCTTTATGCAGGAGAATGTGGGATATATATTCTCTATAGGTTCTGTCGGTTCCATTTTGGGCGCAGTACTCTATCAGTATGTCCTAAAGGATCATCCTTTCCGGGACTTGCTCTTCTGGACTCAGTTGGTTTATGGTTTATCAGGAATGCTAGATTTGATGCTGGTCTTGCGGTTGAATTTGAGACTTGGCATACCCGATTATTTCTTTGTTGTGGTTGATGAAAGTGTATCGCAAATGACTGGAAGGCTCAAATGGATGCCTCTTCTGGTGCTTAGCTCAAAGCTTTGTCCCCCAGGTATTGAAGGAACGTTTTTTGCATTGCTTATGTCAATTGACAATGTTGGACTTCTGTCAGCTACTTGGGGAGGAGGCGCCCTGCTGCATGTACTGAAGGTTACACGAACACAGTTTGATAATCTTTGGCTTGCTATTTTGATTAGGAATGTGTTGAGATTAACCCCACTGTGTCTGCTATTTTTGGTACCTAGAGTTGATTCCAGCTCTTCCATTCTTCCAGCTGAAATCTTGAGTACGAAAGAGGATAATGAAATTGAAACTCCAGAAGCTGAAAACATCGAACTGGTTTCCCTTGTAAGCAGAGTTGATGGTAGATAACCAACTAGTTACCATTTACATAAACACAATCCTTTTATATCTTACAAACATATAGAAGGCTAATCCAGGGTTGTTTTAGGGTGACACCGGAAAGAGTTGGATCTAAAGGTGCTATTCAGTTAAAGTGAAGTCTGAAGTTACTATTCTTGCAGCTATTGTGTTCATTATATATATGACACGTTGACCTTTTGTACTCATGGCAATGCAAAGTATTGGAATAAAATAGCAAGATTCTTTTATATGTTCAAGCACCAAATATAATGGTAAGGACTGTATGGTTAATTGGATGATGAGGAAAATGACCATTTAAAAATTGCCCAATTAACAAAAGCTAAACGAACAATTGCTAGAGAGAGGTTTGTGCCTTGAAGAACAGTTGGTTCGGAGTAGAAAGATCTTTCTAACCGTACCAGTCATGCGCTGTTAGCACGACTAACTTATTCATATAACCATTATTATTTTTTGAATAAACCATTATGTTTTTTAGTTGATAATCTTTTATAATTTTGTATATTATGATGGTAAATACTAAATAGTACTATTTTGTAATTTGATTTAAAAAAAGGCAGTAAGAAACAATATAAGGATTCGGTTTTACAGCAAGCGTATAGAGAGTAGCGGAAGTTAAGAATTATTAGGGATTTAGGGCGTGAGAGGTCTTTTCTGATCGTAGTCGTTGTCGTCGTCGTCCACAGCTCTTGGGCTTTGCACGGAATCGGAATCCGACTGCTAGGGTTACTGAAATCGGTGAAGGCTTTACGCCTGCAAACTCAGTAAGTAGATCGGTTCGGGTTTTGAATGATATCGATTTTAAACTTTGTGGTTGAGTTGATGAATCGGTTTGATGTGATTCCAGAAAATGAGCTCCTTCTCCATCACGCGGAAGAAGACTCCGTTCCAAAAGCACAGAGAAGACGAAGAGGCCAAGAAGAAGGTGCTGCCTGATTACGATTGATTTGATTAGATTCATATTCATTATATTAACAGACTTGTGACTTGTGACTTGTGGTGGTTGTTGTTGTTGTTGTTATAGAGAGCTGAGGATGAAACGGCTCGGTTATATGCAGAGTTCGTGGAGTCGTTTCAAGGGGATAGTGCAGGTGGCTCTAGGACATTTGTGCGCGGAGGAACCATCAATCCCAATGAGAGGGTTAAGACTGATTCCCCCCAAGGTTCTCTCTCTGCTCCCCCTTGCCACGCTCCTCTTCCTCTTCCTCTTCCTCTGTTTTTGTTTTGCCTATCTAGCTCTGCATCAGTAAACACTTTAATAAAAGAATGGACCTTTTTATTCTCATTCGCCGATCGCAGGTGAAAAGTCCAAAGATGGGGTTTCTGTTCCAAAGAAGGGGAGTAGGTAAAGATATGCTTTGTTTAACCTCTTTGATAACCCAGGACAACTTGTAATTTGACTCAATACAATAGGTGTTTGATTTACCACCATTATTCCTGTCTTTCACTCATTGGGTTATATACTCATAACTTGTATATGATGTTCTTTTGTTCCCTATCTTATAATTTAATGCTGATCAACTCTTCCACTATACGCTTCAGATACATCAATTTCAATTGTTTACACATCTTACTTTTCACTCGTTTCTTTTGATAACGGTTTCCATAATCCATCAAAAAGCGGCTTTAAGCATCCAGTGTACTTACTTATGCACATAATACCAACCTAGTACTGACAGTAATGGCTGAACTGCAGCTTCTATACTTGAGACATGGTGAAAGCTTTATTTTTAATTCTATAACTGTTAGGTTTCTACATAAACAACTTTATGGGACTGTATGGCTTTCTATTGTATGCTTTTCTTTTGTGTAGTTGTGGAAAATAGTTGCTTTTCATTACTCTTTTTTATAGTTTAGCTTCAAAATATACCGGCAAAAAGTTTTAATGGATTCCATGATCTTTAGTATAGTATTTAAATTTGACATTGCATTCAAGGTTTTACCTGAAAATGTTGCAAAAGGAAAGTGAAGTGGACAGGCCCTATAAGTTAACTCCTTTAGTGGCTTCAGTCAAATATAAGCTATAGCTATAATGTCTACTTTCCTTTTCTCTTCTATATACTAATCAATTACTGTCAAGTAAAAGTGCTCTGGAAACAAGCAAATTTGTCATTAAATTATCTCCTGCAGGTATGTGCCTTCTTTCTTACCACCTCCTTTGGCATCCAAAGGGAAAGAATCTGATAAGAAGGTTAGTCCGTGGATAGAGGAAATAGCTTCATTTCTAGCTTTTAAAAGTCAATTTTATGGTAGTTTGGCTCTCATTATGATCATTACACATTGTAGAGGGAGGAGGAAAAGCCGAAGGAGAAAGAAAAGGGGAAGTCTCGAAACATAGATCACTTTATGGAGGAGCTGAAGCACGAGCAGGAAATGCGAGAGAGGCGAAATCAAGAGCGTGATGGGCGGCCGAACGATAATTCTCTGGTATAAATGCTAGCTTCTCGATTTAGTACCTGGTTGTCATTAATTAGTTATGTGTCTTTTCCATTTCCAACATTTCTTGTTTGCTTGGTTTTCTATAGTTTCTATGCATTCGTTTTAGAATTAAGTAACAAGTGTGTGTGTGTGTGTGTCATCTTTATTACTGTTATATCATTATGCCCTAAATTTTCACTCTCTAATCCTTATAGTTTGATTCTAATATCTTTTATTAAATTTTAGTACTATATATGCCCTCAGATATATCATATATGTCAATTGTTTTACCTTTCTATCAATCTTTTCTTCATAATCTAATATCAAATACTCACTAAGATTACACTATTTGCAGGCCTCTAGTCGTTTTGATGAAATGCCTGATGAATTCGATCCAAGTGGAAAACTTCTCGGATCATTTGATGATGGCGATCCACAAACTACTAATCTATATGTTGGAAATCTGTCACCAAAGGTGTTGTCCATCTTTCTGTAAAGAAGTAACTTTGTTCACTTTAGTGCATGATGCAAAATACTTTTGCCAATGAATGCTCTTTTGGTATGCAGGTTGATGAAAATTTTCTTTTACGAACTTTTGGAAGATTTGGGCCTATTGCCAGCGTGAAAATAATGTGGCCTAGGACTGAAGAGGAACGGCGGCGTCAAAGGAATTGTGGCTTTGTAGCTTTCATGAATAGAGCTGACGGACAGGCAGCAAAGGATGAAATGCAAGGTTTGATTACAATTGAATGCCCCCTTTGCCCACTTTATTTTTTTTCTTCTTCTACATGTACACATGATTATATTTTAAAACTGGAAAATATATCACTCTTAGTTGTAACATGGCAAAATTTACTGCATCCCAATACATTGAAACAAACAAATATAGAGTTATAGTTGATTTTAGCATCCCAGTCGATCAGGAGTCTTATATTTGAAGCTAGAAGTTAACTTGAACAAAGCTAATTGGAGACGTTCATAGCCTAACTATTGTAAAGATATGTATTATGATTTATGAGTCACATGAAATTTTGAACTGTGTCCTACAAAGCTTACCATTGATTGGATACTGTTGCTTGTTACACCCAAATAAGCTTATTCTCTACTAAAGAAAAGAATGTGGTCTGTTCTAGCCGCAGTTTGGCTACTAAATTTAGCATATAAATCATGGATGAAATATACTTTTATGAAATAGGCAGTTTAATTTCCATGATCTATTCAGCTCCTCACCATAGGTTCTATGATAGTGCAATATCTATCCTGACTGAGTTTTGTGTATCATTTCATTTGTTTTTTTTTTTGAATAAATCTATATGCGCTGTGGACATGCAAGGATAGAAAAGGGTGAACGAGAATTTTATGTGCAGGGGTGGTCGTTTATGAATATGAGTTGAAGATTGGTTGGGGAAAGTCTGTAGCTCTCCCATCACAAGCGTTACCTGCACCCCCTCCAGGACATATGGCTATCAGGAGTAAGGAGGTGTGTTCCATATACATTTTTTTTTTTTAATTTGATGCGTTCTGGCTGATCATAGCTTAGAAATGTTTTAACATCTGTGCTAGTGCTGAGCCGAATCCATTCGCTCAATATTGTTAGTTTCGAATATAAATTATATTCAGCTTACTTTAAGCACTTGTGTCTTCCTACCTTGGTGATATCAAGCATGTGGACCTCTCTTGATGTTGGGTTATATCTCAAAAAACATCAGTAGTAGCAGTTGCAAATGTACTCACTTATATTAAATAGCTCAGAAATGTTCTAACATCTGCATCAATTAAGTGCTGAGCCAAATTCATTTGCCCCAATATTGCTAGTATTGAATCGAAGTGATATTCAACCTACCTTAACCGCCTGTCTCTTTCTACCTTGGTGATATCAAGCTTGTGGATCTCTCTAGGTCTGGGATTATATCTCAAAAGGCATCATTAGTATCAGATATGATGTCGAGTCAGACCCTATGATTTTCACCTTGGCAATGCAGCCATCCTCACCACTCAATATTTTAAGGCACTCACTTTTATGATGTAGGTTATTGTGCCACAGAAATTACAATTTCCACCTTTGGAAGATACAACCTTCCTTGCCAACTGTTATTCCTCTTGTAGGAATCAGCTCTGAGAAGTGGGAACACTTATCATCACATCTTTGAGTTGTTCTCTCAAACTTAATTTTTTGTTCTGACAGGGTGCCACAGTAATTTTGTCTGGCCCATCAGGCCCACCTGTCACTTCTGTTCCTAGTCAGAATTCTGAACTGGTAAGTTAACTTCCCTTTTCATTTTTGGGGTGTTTGACTGTTTTCTACACACTAAGCATACTTGCTTCGTACATCATTTATGTTAGGTTCTTACCCCTAATGTTCCTGATATAACGGTGGCTCCACCAGAAGATGATCACCTTCGACATGTTATTGATATAATGGCTTTGTATGTTCTGGATGGTGGATGTGCATTTGAACAAGCTATTATGGAGAGAGGCAGAGGAAATCCTCTTTTCCATTTCTTGTTTGAACTTGGATCAAAAGAGCATACTTACTATGTTTGGAGGCTTTATTCATTTGCTCAGGTAAATATCCTTTGTGTAAATAACTTCCCACTTTCCATTGGAAAAGGATCATTTCTGTCCTGAAGTTTTTTGTTTTTATCATGAATGCAGGGCGATACGCTGCAGAGATGGCGAACTGAACCTTTCATTATGATTACTGGAAGTGGAAGGTAAGAGAAACTTGTTTTCTTTCTGTAACGTAGTTGTTCTTATGGGCTTCATAAATGTTATTAGTAGATGGTGTAAAAACTATAATAATGTTGCAATGTTAAATTTATTTCTTCCAGATGGATTCCGCCATCTCTTCCAACATTAAAAAGCCCTGAGCACGAACAGGAGTCTAGTAACACTTATGCTGCAGGGAGAAGCAGGGTAATTGTCAGATATCTGAATAGGAAAATATAGTTCAGATACTTTCATATAGTCTAAATTTCTTTTCATTATATTGTAGCGTGTGGAGTCAGAACGAACACTCACTGATCCGCAAAGGGATGAGTTTGAGGATATGTTGCGTGCATTAACTTTAGAGAGAAGTCAGATAAAGGATGCTATGGGGTTTGCATTGGATAATGCTGATGCTGCTGGGGAGGTAAATCCTGATAATAACTTATCAGTTTGTCATTGAAACTTAACAAATGAAAGAGGTGGTCGTTTAGAGTAGTGCATCAAACCCTAGTGTGCACAATTTCCTCATTAAATAATGCTATCTTTCTGTTGCAGATAGTTGAGGTTCTGACAGAATCTTTGACTCTTAAGGAGACCCCTATCCCGACCAAAGTTGCTAGACTCATGCTTGTCTCTGATGTGCTTCATAATAGCAGCGCTCCCGTAAAAAATGCATCTGCATACCGCACCAAATTTGAAGCAACACTACCAGACATAATGGAGAGCTTTAATGATTTGTATCGTAGCATTACAGGAAGGATCACTGCTGAGGCCCTTAAGGTAAGATGACTCGGTTGTTTAATCTAGCTGTAGGTATATTCCTTCATAAACTCTCTCCATGATGTTTATGTATAATTTGTTGTAATTTTCCAGGAAAGAGTTCTGAAAGTATTGCAAGTATGGTCAGACTGGTTTCTTTTTTCTGATGCGTATGTCAATGGATTGCGGGCAACTTTTCTTCGGTCTGGGAACTCTGGTGTGGTTCCCTTTCACTCTGTTTGTGGTGATGCACCTGATGTAGATAAAAAGGCTACTTCTGAAGATGTTGGTGATGCTAAAACTAACCAAGATGCTGCTTTGGCCATGGGCAAAGGAGCAGCTACAAGAGAGTTGCTGAACCTTCCCATGGCTGAATTAGAAAGGCGCTGCAGACATAATGGATTGTCTCTTGTTGGTGGTCGAGAATTGATGGTTGCACGATTGCTTAGTTTGGAAGAGGCAGAAAAACAGAGGGGCTATGAACTAGATGATGACTTGAAATATGCACAGAACCATTCAAGTTCAGCTAGACATTCTAGTAGTCGTAAAGAAATGAATATTGAACCAGATCCATTGGGACCGTCTGGATGGAATAGTTATGGAGAGGATGAGATACCATATCAAGGGAAAGGGTTTTTATCTAAGGCCCAGACCCAGGCCAATCCACAACCTGAACTAAAACTTTTAACTAAGAAAGAGAAAAGTGATCATGTTTTACCAGCCTCTAAATGGGCCCGAGAGGACGATGACAGTGATGATGACCAAAAGCGAAGTGCCAAGGGTCTTGGATTAAGCTACTCGTCTTCAGGAAGTGAAAATGCAGGTGATTGTCCAAGTAAAGCTGATGAGATGGAGGTTGCAGCTGATGCAAGAACTCCAGCACAGACTGATAGTGGATTGAGTGAAGAACAGAGGTATTTCAACACTAGTTTGACCTTTCTAATTTGTTTTCCCCTTTGTTGTTTCTAAGCTTTTTTCAGGGGTGATTTGTTAGAGACGAATGCTCCTTGTTAAATAGTGCATTACTTTTGCCTGACTGTTGCTGTAGGCAAAAGTTGAGACGTTTGGAAGTTGCTCTGATAGAATATCGTGAATCTCTTGAGGAGCAGGGAATCAAAATTCCTGAAGAAATTGAGAGGAAGGTTGCATTACATCGCAAACGGCTTGAATCGGAGTATGGATTATCCGATTCTAGCGAAGATGCTTCTGGGCATAGTAAGTGCTAACTCTTTCTGAAGGCTTATCTATATGGGAAATAATGTACAGTACATATGCTGGGTTATATTATCTTTCTAAGGATTCAAAGGAGAACTAGTTCAGATTATTTCAGGTGTTAGTAGTACTATATGGGAAGTAATAATGTACATATGCTGGGTTATTATCGTCTTTTTAAGGATTCAAATGAGAACTAGTTCAGATTGCTTCAGGTGTTAGTAGTAGTTGTCAAAAGCTTAGTTTGTTATTGGATGTCACCATTGTTTAGGGTGTTACCTTATTTGTGGCAATTATTGAAATCCCATTTGTTTGTAATACTCAAGGTGTGTGCTTATAATCTTCTTCCTTTGGATTTCCAGAGAGGACTTCGTCTGAAAGGAAGGATAGAAGGAATGATGATTCTCGTGATGCTTCAAGAAAGCGGCACCGTAGTGGAAGCCAAAGTGATAGCCCGTTGCAGAAATCATCTAGCAGAGATCGGGATAGGGAATCTGACTTGGATAATCGAGAAAGACAGCGTGATAGAGACAAAGATAGAGCCCATGATTTTGAAGGTGACAGAGAGAGGGATTGGGACAGGGAGAAGAGTGGAAGTAGAGACAGGGATGACCATGATAGAGATAGAGGAAGAGACAGGGATAGGAGAAGGAGAATGAAATGATCTATCCTTTTCCGTTGGGGACTCTCGAGGTATTCTTGGAAGATTTGTGTATGGTTCACTTGAAAGAAAACCCATGTCTGGTGTACCTACATGAACTGACATCCAGGTCTAAGATGGAGCGAAGCCAGGGTCTTCCTCTCCCAGAAGATTTCTTGGTAGGTCGTGAGGTGACTAGTTACTGATGGCCCCTGGAAGACCGAACCTGGCAATTGTTAAACCAATATTTGTTGCCAAATATAGTATTTCATCTAAAGATTTCACGTATCTCAGTTGTGTTAAGGAGAGTAAGCTGTTTGATTTGCTGCTTTGTAATGCAATATTTTTGTTTTGGTCTGGTGGAGAAGTGATTAGATAGTTTGGACCTTTGTATGCCTTGGGCAATTACGCTGTTGTATAGGAATGTCCAGAATGCCCAGTGTAGGATTCGCATGGGCTTGAAATTATGTCTTTTGGTTAGGCGCTTGGATTTTGTTTCATGTCTTCTTTTGTGCGTGCCTGTCTGGATTGTTATGTTCTAGATCTAGAATGTTGAGAATCTAAGCAAGCAAGAAACACCACAAGCACCATACCAGCTTTCGAAGTGGAGAGAGCTGGTTTCTCTATATTGATGGCAGGCACTGACTGCTAGAGCCTACCTTGTATAAAGGTGGGAACAAACAGGCATGTAGGTGACCTCTTCAAATAAGTAGAAAAGTTTTTGGAACCAGAGAATTTAAAACAAACAGGCTTGAAGGGCAGCATAGTACTGAGATTGTAACCGCGATAAACTCTTTCCTATATTATAAAACAACGAAGTACAGAATTAGATCATACACTGTCCAGTGTCTCACAACAATAAGCAAACAGAGTACAAAAACTAGCCAGGCAACAAAAGTTGCTTTTAAGTGACGACTAATTTAAAGATACGTGCACAAAGGGAAACAGTACAGACCAGCTGCAAAGCTCAGATGTCTCAAATCAAGTGTATAAATAGCCATTCCTCTTATAAAACACTTTTCAGGCAATCATTACCCAAATACGCTCTTAATGTGCCAGTTTCTGTAGATGGCGGAGTGTCCGCTGCTTAATCCATTGTCGGTCATATGGCAGATAAGCTTGAATTGAGTGGTCATAGCTGCAAACCAAATCAGAGGCAGAGAATTAGTTTCCTTTTAAATGGCAACTGCCGAATAAATAGTAGAGGCTAATCAAATTACATTTTCTAACATACTATCCAGAGATCATTCACATAAAGTGATAAAATTATATGAGTTGTTCAATCACAGGCTAATACTGTGAGTTGTTTACATTTTCTAACCCACTATCCAGAGATCATTCAATTATATGAGTTGTTCAATTACAGGCTACAGGAGAGAGAGAGAGAGAGAGAGAGAGAGAGACGTACACTAAAGCACTCATGTCAGCAAGGCCATCAATAAAATTATACAGATCTCCAATGTCATAAGAGATATTTCTAATTGCTGGATTCAACTCCCTGAGCTTCCTTTCATATAGTCCACATATACCTATACAAGCACAACATAAACCTCTAGTGAATGGATGTAGATGATTGAGGGTTATAACCACAGTATAACTTGGGGACCTAGAAGTCTAGAACCCCTTTTCACCCAAAATTATTTGAAAATCACAACTGGGAACCAAGATGTTTAGAAATAATCATCAGAACGATAATTATAAACATGCACACACAGACAACAGCAAACATGAGACACAAGCAAGATATTATGTAATAAAATATCATCAATAACTCATACGTCTCTTATCCCAACACATGAGTGATCTTTCATAGTTCCATTTTACTCCAATCAGAATCAGCCATATGATATGCATAGTTCTTTTTCAACAGACTTAATGTATGATAAAAAAAATCACCACTGTTATTTCGCTAGTCAGAAATCAGAAAACTGAGAAACAATAAATTCATAAACCTAACTTATATAGGTACTAGAAAGTGAATTAAAGATTCCGCGAAAAGGTGATATATTGCAGCTTGCATGAGCCCTTCAGTGGCTGCCATATATCAGACATTCAGATCTGCTGAGGACATCCTAAATCGTAGATACCTTAGTCCTTAGACCACAATAGGTCATGGCTCTCAGCTGTGAAGCAAGGTGCGTCAAGTATTCACAGAAAAACTCAGTTGTTCATCCTATGAAGTGAGGTGTAAGTAGATGTCTTATGGGCCTCTTCCTACAGTTGCTTATGGGAAATAAGCAGATCATGGGCAATTTTTATTGTGAAATCGAAAAGTTTTTATCCCTTGCCAACAGTTATGACATACATAATGAGACAATCCCTCTGGGAGTGGGTGGTACTGTGATAGTGCAACAGCAACAAGTAGAAATAAAGCATACCATCCATCGCCTGAGTGATTGAACCATAATCCATAAAAGTTCTAGAAGCCTTGTTCTGAGAAGTTTGCATAAGAATGATGGTGTGCTTGTTAGCCTGCATATGTTCAATACAAATTCGGAATCATGACAGCAAGCGCAGTAAAGAAACCCTAATTTACAGAATCTGCTGATGCTGATGAAGCAGAGTCTTGAGAGAGAGAGAGAGAGAGAGAGAGAGAGAGAGAGAGAGAGTAAGGAATCGTTAGTTACCATGTATCTATGCAAGAGAGCTCAATTAAGTGTTGAGCGAGAGAGACGCTGTGTTCCGTAGCAGCGACCCGACCGCCGGAGAGTGAAGACTTTGTTTTAATTTGATTTTTAGAGAGAGAGGCCCGCGTCAAGGTCGAGGCTGATATAGACCTCTAAGCAAGTCTTCGATGGAAAACTGGCCGTCGGATCTGCATACTTTGGTAAGGTAATTTCAACGCCAACGACTTTGGGCTTTGGCAACTCAACGCAGGTCAGCAGGTCAGTCTTCCATTCCGGTTTGTCTCTCTATTTTCTTGTTCCACTCTCTTTTTCATAGTAACATTGTGCTCTTGTTAGAAATTTGTGTTATATCACCACACCAGCGAACATACTGAACTCGAACGAAGATTAAAGTTGATCAGCAGAGTTCATTTCATCATGTCTCAAATCTAAGCACATTTTCTACAAAGATAGAAGCCATATAAGTTGGTAAAACTTATCCTTCTGAAATCAACTATGAACAACTCCTCCACACCCATTTACGTGTCTCAGTCGGGCAAGGCTCTTGGTGCTCATCTTCAAAGGCCAAGTTTGATGGGCGCCCATCAAATTCTGCCAATGTATTATAGAGATTCATTCTTCCTCATTACAGGCAGATAAACAGTGCTTCATTCCACCTTATGACAAATATAAGACCAAGCACTTCCCAATTTCAATTGACAGGAATTTATCGAGAAAAGAACACAAACTGATCGAATGAGATAGATTGGGTGGTGCAGTAGATTTCAGAATAAGGATATTGTATAATCATCAGGACAAAGTGAATTGGAAAAACTAATGAGCACAACTAGGAATATATGGCTGTATGGAGTGTATGCTAAAAGAAAATAGATGAAGCTAGAAAAGGAAGCAACAACAAGAGTGTTCATAAATAAATAAAAGGAACAAAAATTACAGATAATACAGCTATGTCTGAACTTCGAAGTCATTCCATATACAGTACTTCTTCAAAGAAACATAATGAACCTCCCCCGTCCTCCACTTACTGTGTGCTCTGTCACTGTTGTGCAGCCCTTTTACTCATGCTGCAACCAGTTTCTGGATATCCTTCTGAAATTTGGTTACATAAAATTAGATACACAGTAGTGCTCCTACTCATATCATAAATGCTTGTCAAGAGATTCATATCAGATTTTCTTTATCATGCTCAATAGAACAAATTAACTTCTTTAAATGCTGAAGTCGCAAGTTCATGTGCTCTTTTGACCATATGTCAGAGTATGTAGGCTTTTTCCATCTTTAGAATATACACAAATCATTTCTGTAAGCAATACCAAATTTAGGCCGATTCCATCAGTCTTCATTGCCTGTTTCATGAACTATGTGCTTAACTAATGGCCTATAATTTCAGATATAAGTATACTTTTAATCCTATCCAATGAAGCTGCAAAGGCAACTATCAATCCAAGAGAAATTGCAGAAGCCTAACCGAGGAGATCAAAGTGTATACCTCAATTTGAAAAGGTGATGTTGTTGGTGGATACCTCTCTACTACTTTACCATTCTTGTCCACCAAAAACTTCTCAAAATTCCACTTTATAATGTCACCTAAGAAACCTCCCGCACTTGATTTTAGAAACTGATAAACCGGAGCTGTGCTGGGACCATTGACATCAACCTGTTATGTACCTTTAGATTTAAGTACTTCATTGGAATTCTTCACTAATCTATAAAAACTTATATATATAATTAAAAATTTATGAAACTGAAATGGAGGGACATGTAACTAAGCTTATAAAGTATAAACCTACCTTATCAAAAATGGGAAATTCGGCTTTATATCGTGTACAGGCAAACTGCTTGATTTGTGAATTTGATCCTGGTTCCTGGCCCCCAAACTGATTGCAAGGGAAAGCTAGAATCTCAAATCCTACGGTGAGATTGAACAGACATCCAGCAACTATTATCACCACTTTATATAACTCTCACTCAAAGGAAACTCATGATAGACTTATTGCAGCAAATGAATTAATAAACACCGACCACCTAGGCCAACCAGAGAGAAATGAAATTATGTAACAAGAAAAGGAAATTGTCAAGGATGTAAGTAAAAGGACTTTTCCAAAGGAATTTGAGGAATGGAGAAAAGTTAGATCAGTTATTGTGGAGTTACAGCATAAGTAGCGAATGAGAGCTTTACCTTGAGTTTTGTACTTGTCATAGACACGTGAAAGTTCTGAGTAATTTGAAGAGGTCAAGCCACTGCAAGCATTAATTCATACATCACAGGGAGAAAGCAAGTATTTCCAGACAGATAGTGTTGTAGTCCAAGAGAGTTACCATTTAGAAGCAACGTTGACAATCAAAAGAACCTTGCCCTTAAATTTGCTAAGAGTAACATCCTTTCCATCGATATCCTGCCCCAGAAACCAAAATCCTTACATGACGAAATGGTAAAACACAAACTAGTATTGTATCAAGTAGAAAGTGCTCATATATAGTTCACCTTGACTGTGAACTCATAGAGAGTTTTCTCTGTAGCTGCTCTTGCATAAAAACCCGATGACCGGGACTTGAAGAAGCGGCGATTCGAGTAAGATGATGACGGTAAAGAGAATCCGTGTTGAAAAAGTGTTGATTGAGAGGACCCGAGTGGGGATTTAATGGATGGGCATGAAGCTGACCTTCTTGGGCTTGGTTTTGTTTGAACGCATCCAATTGAAAATGTGCAAGATAAATTAATGGAAGCCATTTTCGTGTGCTTGGAAAGTCCAGCCTTTCTGAAACAACTCATTCAGCTAAATACTCTCTCGACTCTGTGGAAGGTGAGGTGACACGTGGTCTTTTCGTTCTGCTAAATGTAGGCATCCCTTTGTTTTCCGAAATTGGGAAACGTAGTTCGATCCTTCATATTGTGGGAAAAATACCTTGGGAAATATTTCCTTCCAACACAAGCCTATGAAATATGTCTCCATTTTGTTGTCACCCTATTATAATTTTACATGTGACATCTACTCATCTTAGTACACACTAGCCATAGAATTAAAAAAAATCAATTTACTTTTAAAATTTTATTTTAATCAGTTTCGCCTTTATACAATAAATAGATTATGATAAAATTCAGCTTTTCTCTCTAAATGTGATTAATAATTTTGTTAAAACAAGACTTCAAATCATATATGCAAGACCAAATCATAATTTTTAAGAATTTTACAACAAAATTAGAACTTTGAAATTAAGTTTTATAACATAAATATAGTCCATGTGAAAATCTGAATTTAATCCTAATTAAATGTTCATTCAAAATATAAATATGAAATTAATTAAAATAAAATTTTAATGAGAAAATTAATTTTATATTTAAAGTTTAGAGAGTAAATTAAAAATTAATTAAAAAAAGAATATAAATGAATAATTCCGTTGACGCGATCAGTAATTGACCGTCGAACCCTCGGTTCCGCACATATTTTAAGGAGAGTAGGGCTTTGCTTTTTTTGAAAAAAAAAACTAAAAGGAAGGAAAAAAAAAGAGGAGAGTAGGGCTTTCGTTTGTGTTCCCTCCTCTCTCTCTCTCTCTGCAGCTGCTGAGCGAGGAGATTGTATTTCACAAAGAGAGAGAGAGAGAGAGAGAGAGAGAGAGAGAGAGAGAGAGAGAGCTGTCTTTATCTCCCTCCCTCCCCTAAACCCTATCATATCCGCCACCACCACTCTCACTCTCTCTCTCTCTCTCTCTCTCTCTCTCTCAATCAATCCGACGGCCGTAGTAGTCTCTATCTATCTGAAATCCGAACAACTTAAAACAAACAGAAACAAAAGCACAGAAAAGTGCCGAGAGTTATGATGGCGGATCCGACTGTGATTAGTTTGAGACCCGGCGGCGCTGTTGGCCTCCGCACCCCACGATTTCTCACTCCTCGCCTCCTCAATCCTTCTGACCCTCAATCCTCCAATGCCTCTCTCTCTTCCGCCTTCAAGGTCCTTCTTCCTCCTAATCCCTACAATCTTTTCTACTTGCCTAACAGATCTGCACTTTGTATTATTAAATTTCTATGCGATTGATTTCATCTCTCATGCATCATTTTCTGCTTAATAGACTGGTGACTCGCGGTTTGAAGGTCGCGAGCGTGTCCGATACACTAGAGATCAGCTTATGCAGCTCAGGGAGGTACTGGTACTTGATTCTCCAGCACTAGTACAAGTAGCGTATCACATAATTCATTTTTCTCAATATCTGGCCACTAGTGTATACATTAACTGCAGATATATACATATTTCATAGGCTGCCACTACTATCCCCGAGGGTGTTCTCAAGATTAAACAACAAGTAGAGGCTGAGTTTGGTGGCGATGATCCTACTTGGGGACGCACTGATGCCAACGTGAGTTTATTCACTATCTGCCTGCTAAAACTGTATATGTCATTTTTTTATAATGTCCAATATATTATTCTAGTATCGGTCAGCTGTTGTTCTCTCCTTGAATATGTTGTGGCTTTTTCAAGAACCCTAACTTGTACTTCATTATTGTTCTTAGCTACAGTCCCAACCTCAGCCTCAATCACTGGGTCGTTATTCTGAGTCAGATAACCGTGATTGGCGCGGTCGATCTGGACAGTTACCTGGTTCTGAAGAGGATATAAATGAATTTTCTAGGCGGCAAGGATTGAATAACCAGCAGGACCAACAATTTACAAAGCCACAAATTTCTGGTAACCAAGTGGTAATAAATTATCATCAGATTCTGTAAGACATACATGATCTCTTAAGAGTCTATGCTCTCGCATGCTACACTGCACTTTAGTGTTCTTTTGTTCCTAGTTTTGATACGCACAACAGACAGTAGTATATAAGTGCTCGCTCAACATATATATCATCATCACTGTATCTGAAATAAGTATAAAATGACCACACTGTAAGCTGTAGAATATCATTGTGGTGTATCTTATTTTTAGTGCTTAAATCATTGGTTATTTACTTCCAATGTTGGTTTCCTTAGTGTTTTCTCCTTATTCTAACCTTTTCCACAAAACCAGGCAGGACCTGCTCCTGTTCTCCTTAAGGCGGAGGTTCCATGGTCAGCGCAAAGAGCAAATCTCTCTGAGAAGGATCGTGTATTGAAGACAGTGAAGGGGTATTGATTCTTTGCTGGAGTACATCAGATCATGTATCACATTTTAAAATTGTTGTAAGGAAGGAGTAAAGTCTAATGGTCTAGTTCAAACATGCGACATAAGAGTCCTACATCCTTTTTTTTTTTTTTGGTTCAGTGCTTGGTGTCCTATATGATGAATTGACATAGAGTGTTCTTATTTTGGTGTAGTATACTGAACAAATTGACCCCAGAGAAGTTTGATGTTCTCAAGGGTCAACTGATTGACTCTGGAATCACAAACCCAGATATTTTGAAGGTATTTATTGCCAAATACCTTGGTTTTTGTTTACTGTAAATTAAGCTATGCTTTCAGCTGAAAGAGCTTGAGAGTTCAATTTGCGTTGCAGGATGTCATCTTTCTGATATTTGATAAGGCGGTGCTGGAGCCAACATTTTGTCCCATGTATGCCCTTTTATGCGCGGATCTTAATGCGAAACTTCCACCTTTTCCATCTGAGGAGCCTGGTGGGAAAGAAATCACTTTTAAACGAGTCCTGTTGAATAACTGCCAGGAGGCTTTCGAAGGTGCTGACAACCTGAGGGCAGAAATTAGGCAGATGACTGCTCCCGAGCAAGAAATGGAATGCAGGGATAAAGAAAGAATGCTTAAGCTGCGAACTTTAGGGAACATACGCCTTATTGGGGAACTTTTAAAACAGAAGATGGTGCCTGAAAAGATTGTACACCATATTGTTCAGGTCCTTTATATTGTTAATCACATTGTCTTGCTGTTCTCTGAACAAATTAGACCGATAGACTAACTTAGATTCTTGTGTAATATAGGAGCTTCTGGGATATGATGGAAATACATGCCCTGCTGAAGAGAATGTCGAGGCAATTTGTCAGTTTTTCAACACTGTTGGTAAGCAGCTGGATGAGAGCCCTAAATCTCGCCGAATCAACGAGACCTATTTCAATAAGATGAATGAACTGACTAAGAATTCTCAACTTGCACCGCGGTTGAGGTTTATGGTCCGGGATGTGCTTGAAATGCGGGCCAACAACTGGGTTCCAAGACGTGAAGAGGTGATTCTAAATGCATACCATTTCTCTTTCATGTTGCTGATAGGGAGGGAGGCAGGGTTGTTTATTAAATCAGAGTTCTCATTCACAATTGTAACCGCTTGTTTGTTTAAATTTTTTTAAGTTTCTTTTTGGCATCTTTTTTTTTTATGAGAAATTTTTTTGGCATCATTCTTAGATTGTGATGAAACTGTAACTTCAGTGATGAAATTAACTGCATTGGGAGTCGGTTCTTTTTTATCTGACTTCTGTGTTTTATCTCTGTTATGGCAGGTGAAAGCAAAGACCATAACTGAAATCCATTCAGAGGCAGAAAAGAACTTAGGGTTGCGTCCAGGTGCTACAGCAATGATAAGGAATGCTCGTAATGCAGCTGCCTCTGGGGATTTGAGCCCCGGAGCTCTTCCTGCTACCCGGCCTGGATATATGCCTGGCATGCCTGGGATCCGGAAAATGCCGGGAATGCCTGGACTTGATACTGACAATTGGGAAGTTTATCGATCTAGATCGATGACCAAGCGCGATGGTTTGGTTAGCTCTCAGTCTGGAGGGCGTGTGCAGCCACCGTTGATCAGTAAAGCACCGTCTCTTAATTCGAAATATTTACCTCAAGGCAGTGGTGGAATTATAACTGGGAGAACAAGTGCCTTGTTGCAGGGCTCTGGTGGTCCTGCTCAAGCTAATTTGGTTTCTGGAGCTGAACCTCTTGCTCAAAACGCCAAGCCTATAGTTCCGGTTGCATCACGAGTTTCTTCAGAGAAGGCTCGGGCCACTGAAATTGTACCAAATTCTGCTAAGCCTCTAGCTCCTGCAACAATATCAAATTCTGCTGCTCTTCTTAGAAAAACTGTATCCCTGCTGGAGGAATATTTCAGTGTTCGTATTCTCAATGAGGCACTTCAATGTGTGAAAGAACTGAAAGCCCCAGCCTACCATCCGGAGTTTGTTAAAGAAGCTATTGCTCTTGCTCTGGATAAGAGCCCACCATTCGTAGAACCGATCATTAAGCTTCTCGAGTACTTGGTCACCGAAAACATTTTGACATCTAGTGATATAGGGACTGGTTGCCTGTCATATGGGTCAATGTTGGACGAAATCGGTATTGATTTGCCGAAAGCACCACATAATTTTGGTGAGATTATTGGGAAGTTGGCTCAGGCTGGGGCATTGGACTTTAAGGTTGTGAAGGAAATCCTGAAGAAGGTGGAAGATGACATGTATCGGTCTATCATCTTTGGTGCTGCTACGAAGAGCATTACATCGCAAGAGTTTTTGGCAAGCCAGGAATCTGAAATACAGTCTTGTAATAGTTTGCTTTCCTGATCATGCCAGTTTGCATCATCAGTTAAACATGTTCACTTTTGTGATAATTGGCTACAGGGGAATGGGAGTAGGTTTGCCTATTCCCAGAGTTTTAAAATTTTGTTTTCATTTCAAGTGAAGAAACAGATAATTTTATTCGGTTTTACATTTAATTTTTGTGGATTTGTTTATTAAGCTGAGAAACATCATTGTGTCTTGTATTCTCTGGAGCTTGGTTAAGCTGAGCAGTTTTATCCCAGGAATGAGATGATTAGGTTGATTTTTTTTAAGGGTTCTAGTGTTGGAATTGTTGTACCAAAAATACTCTGGAATTTGTATGGATAGCATTTTTTTGTCATGTAGTTTTGACAAGTATCATCCACCTTATCATCTATCTCCATCCATTTAAGCTTTCGTGTCCCTCCCATTGCTGGTGGTTTTGAGATGGCTCTTGTGACCTGCAACTCCATTTCTTACCAGTCGGCTTCGCGAGACATTGAAAGATGGAATAATGTCATAAAGACTCAAGTGCTGGAGGGGAATGTAGGGCGTGCAATTCGGTCGTATGTAAACATGCAAAGGCTTGGTCTGTGTGGATAACTATACATTTCCGGTATTGCTGAAAGCGGCAGGTAATGCTTGTTATTTGGGTGTAGGGTTAGCACTTCACGGACAGACACTGAAAACTGGGTTTTGTGACCATCTTTTCGTCCAAACTGCTCTGCTGAACATGTATTCTTCTCTTGGAATCGTAGCGGATGCCCGCAAAGCGTTTGATAAAATGCCTGTGAAAGATATGGTTGCCTGGAACTCCATGCTATATGCGTATGCTTCCAGTGGGCAGATGGGGAATGCGGTGCGAGTCTTCGATACAATGCCATCGCACGATCTTTTGTCTTTCAATACTATGATCTCTGGTTTCGCAGGGACCGGAAGCAAAACATGTTCCAGAAGCATTTTCAATAGAATTCCTGACAAGGACATTGTGTCTTGGAACTCGATGATATTGGCGTGCATGAACGCCGGAGATATGGTTGAAGCGCATGACTTGTTCGAGTCGATGCCCGATAAAAATGTCATAACTTGGAACACAATGATAAAAGGTTATCTGACAAATCAGTTTTACTCCAAGGCAATTGAATTGTTTGACAAAATGAAGGTGGGAAATATCAAACCGGATCATCTGAGTGTGACTAGTGCTTTATCTGCCTGTGCTCAGTTGGGATCGCTTGAAAATGGCGTAAAGATACACACATACGCTAAACTCTCTGGCAAGGCTTCAAGTCCCCATGTAGTAACAGCACTTATAGATATGTATGCCAAGTGCGGATGCATACTTAACTCTTTGGTGGTGTTCTACAAGTTCAAACACAAAGATGTCTACTGTTGGAATGCCATCATTTCTGGACTTGTTCTTCACGGTTTTAGCTACGCTGCTCTGAAAATCTTCAACCAAATGAGAGCCGATTGGCGAGTAAAACCAGATAATATCACCTTCATTGGTGTCTTAAGTGCTTGCAGCCATGGAGGGCTGGTGGAACAAGGATGTGAATTGTTCAATTCAATGGAAAAACATTTCGGGATAACTCCAAAGGCAGAGCATTATGGGTGCATGGTCGACCTTTTGAGCAGAGCGGGGCTTGTAGACAGTGCTTTGACACTGGTAGAATCGATGCCGTTTGAAGCAGGCGAGTCCGTGTTGGGTTCTTTGCTGAGTGCTTGTGTGATACATCAAGACCTTGAAAATGGGGAGAAAGCAATGAAGCTAATTGTATCGACGTGCAGGGCTGCTCGGCCTCGAAGCGACGGGGAGTACATGATGTTTGCAAACTTGTACGCGTCTTGCGGTGAGTGGGAAAAGGCACAAAGATGGAGAGACATGATGAATGAGTCGGGGGTTGAGAAGACTGCAGGTTGCAGCTTATGTGAGATTAATGGAAAGTTTCACGAGTTCATGGCTGGAGATCAGAATGGTATTGTATATTGACTAACTTGCTTAGTAGGTAATATAGTACATAACATTATAAAAGTTTCAAATTGAGTTTATATTTATCATGGCTGATGGAACTACCAAATAAACACGAACTTAAAGTCAACTTTCCATGGCATGCGATAGGCTACGCAGTAAGATCGATCTTCAGACTTGGTTGATGTATAGAAATATATCGACTGGGGCAGCGTCAGTTGTTTCTTTAATTCAACAGAGAGATTGAGCCATTTTAGCCATAAATATACGTTATCCTTACATACATTACAGTTGGACAGAATATGACATATGAATCCAGCCAGCCGAACAAAGAATCATCTACACAACTCTAACCAAGTATTGCGATCACGGGTTTAGGGACACAGTAAATTTGCGATTCCCCAATCAGCCCAAAGATTTGACTTGACACCAACTAATTCTACAAACCATATCATTATCTTATCTCTATCATTTGGTCTTATCAAGTTATTTAATGGAGTATATTATTTGGTTCACGTTATCAATGACTAAAATATTCATAATTTTCTTGATATTTTCGCGAAAGTTTATATTTTTTTACATATAGATATATTGTTACATACCAATCATTTTTTGATGGAAAATTTCGATATTTCCCGAAACTTTCGAAATTTCCCGATATTTCATAATATCGCCACGTGTCATACCAACTTCAAATAAAATAAAAAATCATTAATTAGGAGAATCGAACCTTCGATTCATCATTTTGTAAGTATAGAGTTATAGTCAACTCTACTACACTAACTTATTGTTATATATGGTTTTCTTTATTATATATTGTATTTCATGTGTCAACATTCACCTAAAATTGAAATAAAACTGAACTAGTTGTTGAGGGGAATCGAATTCTTTTAATCTATGAGGAAGTAATGAGAGACCTTATTCTTATGGGGGGAATTCAACATGTCTTATCCATTATATTTATTCTCTAATGAGATGCAATCAAGTAAAAACATATTGACACAATCTGATGCACAATCTTCAAAAATCTATGGTTATGGTCAAAGTCGAGAAATGCTTGATCCGAACGGGAACTACTAGTACCACAACCCACAACCAATCACCCACGACCCCTATGGTTGGCATATGAGTATGTATATGCAAAATTAGAAAATGACAGTATCATTTAATGACTATTTTTCACAATATATTCATGGTTTTACTCAAGGACATGATGAAGACATTGACAATTCTGTACCTCATAGATCATTTATGTGGTCATAAACCACTCATGTAATTTTCATGTTTAATGTATCATATGTAAATAAGGCATGATGACCTAGCCTCCTTTTAGATATACATAATATATATATATATTTTTTTTTAAGTAAATTTTTAATAATGTTCGACGATTATTTCACCTTAAATTACTATAACTCACTCTAAACTAATATTTATATAATAATTTCTTATGACATATTGTAGATAATTGATAAATAAATATTTCTCAAAGTTTCTTTTAAACCATGTTGAAGCTAGCTAGGTGGAATGAAAACCATGATGCCATTCCAGGCTACCATATTATCGTATCTCTGGATTTATTTACGATAAATCTAATGGGAGATCTTCCGGTATTATCGACTTGCTGTTGCTGTTGAATTTGGTAAATGAAATGAAACCTAATTGTATGAGGCTAATAAATTCTTTCCGATTGTGAGTGTTCTCCATCATGTTCAAATGTATGTATGTCTGTGCTTTTCGAAATGCCTGCAAGTGGAAACAAGTACAAATCATTATCTTTATTTCATGAAGAGTATATGATGGATGACAAATTATGATCTTCATTTTCTTCAATGCCACAATGGCACATATCATTCATATTACAATGACAATTTCATATCACACACATACATATATATATATATATATTGTATATAACATAATAGCACAAAAAATTGCTCGTACATTGTGCCATTGTGGCATTGAAGAAAATGAAGATCATAACTTGTCATCCATCATATACATTACATGAAATAACGATAATGATTTGTACTCTGAAGTAATAGACATCGTGGTGTAATGCACAGTTATAGCATTTTGCAGGCACTGTGTAACTAAATTATAGGAGCTTGTAAAGATTTAATAGTATTTTTTTTATTGAATAAAATATTAGTTACTTCTCTAATTTTTACTAACTTGATAATTTAGTCATTCATGTTTCAATTTCAACTGATCACTCTTTATACTTTCAAAATTTAAACAATTTGGTCATTCCGTTAAGTCTCCGTCTAATTACACCGTTAAGTTGCTAACTTGACAAACATCACATAAGAGGGAAAAATCACTTAACGGTGCAATTGGACGGAGACTTAATAAAATGACCAAATTGTTAAAAAATTTGAAAGTATAAGGAGTGATCAATTGAAAATTGAAACATAAAAGACTAAATTGTCGAGTTACTAGAAATTAGAAGAGTGACCAGTATTTTGTCCTTTTTTATTCAACAATAGCTTCATTCAAGTAAGAATTTAATAGTTGATACTTGATCTCTCCTTCTCTTCCAATTGTGGGTGACTCTTTGGGGTGATCGTTTCAGCTCTTTTTTTGCTTGTTCTTGCTGCCTCCTATGTTGGTTCTTCTAAATCTGGTTTCTCCTTTGGTGTTTCATGTTGTCAGCTTATCAGCTTTGTTCCTCTTCGGCTTTGACTGATGCAGTGGTTGCTACGACAGCTGCTTGGTGATGGAAGTCTTTGGGCTGCTGGCCAAGTCATTTTGGGCTTGTTGGGATGATCCTTATGAGTTATTGTCGTTATAGTTCTTAGATGGAGCTTGTTGTTTTCTTTCGTTTTATTCTTGTATTTTTTTGCTCTTTGGCTTTGAGATCAAGTTTAGTTGGGGCTGAGCTCGGTTGATTGAGTTTATGTTTGATTTTCTTCTTTTTTAGCTTTTCGTATGCATTATTCTGAGGGAACATATGATGATTTATTTTAGGCCGGTCCGGCTTTCGCCCATTGGTTATGTTGTATACTTGTGGATAGGGAGGGTAGTTTCTTGGTTACTAGTGAGGAGTTTTATTTCGAGTACGTAGTTGGCTTCTTATAATCGACTGTTGTCATATACATTATATGCTTTAATAAATGGTTGATGTGTCTTCCAAAAAAATTGATAGAGTTATATATATATAATTTATATCCAGAATGAAAACTCTAAAGTGAGGAATTTATTTCCAGTATGTAGTTGGCTTCTTATAATCGACTGTTGTCATATACATTATCTGTTTTAATAAATGATTGACGTGTTTTCTAAAAAAATTGATAGATTTCAATATATATATAGAGTGAAACTTCATTTTCTGAAATTAAATAGAAAAGTTCTAATTATATATAATTAGCAAAAGAAAATAGAAAAAAAGCTTTCCAGAAAAAGGAAAGGGAACAAAAGAGGGAGAAAAGTAGCGTAGGCGACCGACTACGATAATGAGAGAGAGAGAGAGAGAGAGAGAGAGAGAGAGAGAGAGAGAGAGAGAAACAAAAGTAAATACAGTAAAACATAGGTGTTGATAGAGAGGAGTTGAAAAATCCATATATCCTGATATCTCGATTCCTAGTCTCCACGCAGTCTTCCTCTTACACAAAGTCACCCAATGACATGGACTCTCTCTTTCTCTGAATCTTTAGTTCTCGATTACTTGTTTCCTTCTCGATCTTGAGCTCTCTTCTCTCTTTTCCTCAAATCATCAATTCATCATCAGTTAATATGTACTCCCTGCTTCTCTTGTCGATTTATCTTACAAATTCGCATCTGCATCTTTCAATTCATGTCTATGTCATATGCTTATAGCTCGATTCCTTGTTTTTCAGTTAAGCACTAGTAAGGACTGGCTGATCTAGTCTTGTTTAGTTGATTGATGCATCTGGATCATGTTTTTTTTTTTATAACTGAAATTAAGTGTTTACTGCTGTGTGTTGACTCGTGATTTACCGGATAGAGTAGGCGAGTAGCAGTAATAGTTCATCTGCATTTTCATTTGGTGCTTGCTTAAATTGCTGACGGAGTGATTGTTTAAGTAATAGATTGGAAGAATGGGGATATATCTGAGCACTCCCAAAACTGACAAGCTGTCTGAAGATGGAGAGAATGGGTGGGTGAGATATGGTTTGTCATCCATGCAAGGATGGCGTGCCACTATGGAGGATGCTCATGCTGCTTATCCCGATCTTGATGATTCCACTTCATTCTTTGGTGTTTATGATGGCCATGGAGGTAACCTTCACCTCACCATCTGGGACTTTGTGTTGCCTGTCTGCCAGCATTTATATTCTACTTCACGAGTTGTATAAGCTATAGAAATGGTTCATTTCAGTGCTGAAGGAGTTAGTTCATTCTTTTTATTAATATTGGTGTGGTGGTGAGATGAATTTGATTCCTATGCTTTTTGTCACCTGTCTTTGTTACAATATCCTACAGGAAAGGTAGTTGCCAAATTCTGTGCCAAATATCTTCACCGACAAGTGCTCAAGAATGAAGCATATTCAGCTGGAGACATTGGAACTTCTGTTCAGAAAGCTTTTTTCAGGTTACACCTTTGCTATATCAGTTGTCTTGTATCATTATCTGACTGGAGAAGACAGGTGCAAACATTAAAATGCTGCTATAGTATGAAAGGACACGTCAGTAATCGATCAGCTATCGAGAAGGTTCTAGGCCTTTTGAAATGGATTTCCACTTTGTGTTGAATTTGGTCATCCTGCTGAAGAAGGATTTGACCACATTGTCTTACTAAAGTAGATGCTGCCCTTAATTGGCTTGAGCTTATAGGCTGGAAGTAGGCTGGCCGGGTCTATCCCTTTATCATCTGGATTGTTTATGCGGTCACACATACTTGAGATAGAGATATCAATCTGGAAAAAATTAGTAATTGAAAGATATTACAAAGTGTTAGTATCTACCTCCGTAATTGAGGTCTTGTTATGAAGTTTGGTTTTCTTTTTGTAATACTAGGATGTTGGTATGTTGATATGTGCAGAATGGATGAAATGATGCGTGGACAGAGGGGTTGGAGAGAGTTGGCTGTTCTGGGTGATAAGATAAACAAGTTTACTGGCATGATAGAAGGGTTAATCTGGTCTCCAAGGAGCAGTGGGGGTAATGATCAAGCTGATGATTGGGCTTTTGAGGAGGTAAGTGCAAGGAACAGTTACTTGATTGGAGTTAACATCTAACCTGAAGAGGGTTATGCTTTATGTTTCTGCTTTTATCTTGGTTTATCATATGGTAATAAGAATACTAGGATTCCTCTGGTAGTTCCACTTTTATTTACCTCTTACTCTTCACGAAAGTGGGGGATTGGCGGAAGTGTAGAATGGGCCCATATCAGTGTGAACAGCTCTGTTCCTTGATAATAAGACCAGTTTTATAAATGCTGCTTTTAAATTATTTAAGTTCACTTGATTTATATTAAACAACTCCAGTTCTTTTCCCTCCTCGCCAACCAAACAAAGGAGAAATGTCCTCCTTTATATCTCTTCTACTTTATGTCCTTCTGTGTCAATCTTTCGCTTGCACTTCCATCTTTTAATTTCCTCATTCCTGTAGGCCTTTTACTTTTTTTAATGGTGGTGTCAATGCATTCTATAACATTTGTTATGTTTTTCAGGGGCCTCACTCTGATTTCAGTGGTCCAACTTCTGGGAGCACCGCTTGTGTTGCAATTATTAGAAACAACCAACTTGTTGTTGCCAATGCTGGTGATTCTCGTTGTGTGATATCTAGGAAGGGTCAGGTAATTTATCAGTTTCTGCTGTTCTTCTGCATAATTGTTCTGCTGATTGCTTAAACATTAGAAGGCTTTTTAACTTTTCAATTATAGTACGTGAATAGCATATTTGAGTTAGTGTCCAAGGGTGTTTTAAAATTTTAAAGATGTCTTCAACTTAATATTCTTCATTCTCGAATCTCAGCAACCTCTATATATGGTTTTTTGAGCTGTCTCTATCATTTTCAGGCATATAACCTGTCCAGAGATCACAAACCTGATCTTGAGCTTGAGAAGGAAAGGATATTAAAAGCTGGTGGTTTTATCCATGCTGGACGAGTCAATGGCAGTTTGAATCTTGCAAGAGCTATAGGTGTCATTCCCCTGCTGCTCCTTAATTCATAGTGTACTAGCTTTACTTACACACTTGTTACATCGGCACCAAAATGCAATACATATCTTATGAGACTTAACATGTGGCTATGATCGATGGAACTCCTTCATTTAAAGAGGCAGTTCGATACGAGTGAAAGCATTCCCACTCACTGTCTTGTTTCCTAATTAGATGAAATGTGCTTTGCATGCAAACTCTAACCTGTTGGACATCTTGTACTGCCCGTCCATGCTTACATTAGTTCTGCATGTATTTCAGGTGACATGGAATTCAAGCAGAATAAGTTCTTGCCTGCAGAAAAACAAATTGTAACTGCCAGTCCAGATATAAATGCTGTATGTTTTGTATTGCCTATTAATTAATTTTCCTTAAAAGAAAATAATTATTGCCGGTCGATAAAATAGTAGTTGGGACTATCGAGATTCATAAATGGGTTTTATTTCATGTTTCCTTGTCAAAATGAATTTTACAGATAGTTATTATTTTGTTTATATTTAATCTATTTGTCATACACTTGTAATCAGGTTGAACTTTGTGATGACGATGAGTTTATGGTGTTAGCATGTGATGGTATCTGGTATGTTTTTAAGCTTTTCTTTGTGTTCTTTATTTATTATTTTATATAATATCCTCTACTTATCATGTGAAGAAGTTACTTCCCTGTTCTCTATGTAAAAGTTGAGGGTAGAAGATTGATAGAAAATAATTTAAGCTTCACTTGAAAAATATGAACTTTGTACCTAGGACCTTTTAGTTTACCACCAGTCCACCATCCCTAATATGGCATGAGTTTCAGCTCACAAGGTTCTACTCTTTATACTACATTCTAGTAGATAATAAGTTTCGGATACTTGTCAGAATCCAAATTGGTGACTGTTTTTGTAAATATCTTACAGGGATTGCATGTCAAGCCAGCAGCTGGTAGATTTTGTGCATGAGCAGCTAAAATTGGTTAGGGAAAAATCTCCCCTCCCTTTTACCCCCATTTTTCGGTTTCAAATTAAGCACTTCACTTTTGTATATTTTTGTGGCTTGATATATTGCCTTGTCTGTGGTGGAAATTGAGCAGGAAAGCAAACTGTCTGTGGTGGTTGAAAGAGTCTTTGACAAGTGTTTGGCGCCGTCGACTGCTGGTGGGGAGGGATGCGATAACATGACCATGATCTTGGTCCAGTTCAAGAAGCCCATTGTACCAGTAGAATCTGTGGATAAGCAGCAGGAATCCTCAACAACTGGAGCACCAGCAACTGAAACAGATGCGAGTCCATCTGAAAGTGAATCGAATTAGGGAACAGCTGGCGCGTTCTAAAACACTGAAGAGAGCCAAGACTGCATATTTCACATTGGTTCTCAGATTTGTAATTGTAGATGGTTTAGCATGGAGATTAATGGATTAGCAATTAGAGACATTTTTGCTTTTATGCTGGTGAATGTTGTTCTTTATGCTTGAAATACAAATGGAATAGTATGTATGTACAGATAAGTAGAACCAAGTGTTTGGACAAAGGACATGAATGATACACGTGTTTCATTGCGAGGCTGTTTAATCTATATCGCACT
Source organism: Argentina anserina (assembly GCF_933775445.1). NCBI lineage: Eukaryota > Viridiplantae > Streptophyta > Magnoliopsida > Rosales > Rosaceae > Argentina > Argentina anserina. The sequence goes on along the minus strand of NC_065873.1, from coordinate 30,110,936 downwards.
GTCGTTGCTTTCACCAGTTACTAGTTAGTGATGAGGTAAACAATATTCGTGAGTCCCAGGTTGGAAATGGCCAAAATGGAGAAATCAAAAGATGGCAACTTTTGGTCTGAATTTGTAAGCAGGGCATTTTGGTACTTTCAAAGACTTGGGGGCCGGACTGATGAGGTTCATCAGAAGCGAAATGGAGTTGCTCAGTCAGCATAAACTGTGTAGAGACTGAAGAGTGCAGAGGGAGAAAACAGCAGAGAGAGAGAGAGAGAGCCTGGGGCTCAGTTAAGTCGGCATTATTAACTTCCCACATCTGCCCTTGTGTTCTCTATGTATGGATTCTTCGTTTCATCTTCATCACTCGTTGCTTCTATTCTTATCTCCCAGCAGCTTCCTTGATGGACCTTTTCGCCTTCTCACCTTCCCTCTCCCAGCTTCATACACCTCCACCACCACCATCTATATTATTCCTTGTTTCCTTTTAGGTTTCTTCTCTTCTCTCTCATATAGTCATATCCTATCCTAATTGGATTCAGACTTGTATTTTGCTTGCTGCTATATAAAACCAAGGCCATCGGGACTTGTTTCTTTCTGCTGGAATGAAAAGGGTGGCTGTTAATTCTAAGACCACCTCCGAGGCTCACCCTGTTGTTGACGACCGAGCTAAGCTTCAATTCAGACATCACACACTTTTGCAACATCACCTTGACCTCCAAAAGGTATTGGGTTTTTGCGTTGCGCTTTTGATTCAGGTGTTTTATCATGCTCTTATTATTGTCAAAGACTTTTCGCAACCCTGTTATTATAATTCTCGTAATTTAGGTAGTGTTAGTCTTGGAGAAAGCAAGGCATAGCATTCTGAATTGTAATTGACAGAAGAAAAACCAACCTCAATATAAGACTTGGTTGTGTGAGAGGGTTAACTGAGGACTTGTCCAATTTTCTGAATTCTAGATTTTTCAATTGTGAATTTAAAACCAAACACCTTGAATTAAAAAGGAAGACACTAGAATTTTGATTCTCCATATATCTTTAGTTGGAACAAGGCCAAGTAAGTTGCAAGCTTTGAGAACCTTAGAAAAGGTATCCATTCACAAATGGTTGTTTGTATTTTAGGAGGTCGTAACTAAGAAGAAGAAACTGCAAGCTGCACAGCAGAGGAGAGGCATCCTTTTGGCCGAAATTCGGTATGATACTTTTGTTCAATACTTATCAGTCTAAAAGTAGGAAACTGATACAAGTTCGTAACTACTGTGTTAAATTTCTGTGTTTTGTGCTTCAGATATCTGAAAAGAAGGCAGAGGCATTTGCTGAAGCTCAATTCTGCGGAAACCAAACCACAAGTTGTCCAGCGGCATGAAACTTCCAACACAAAACTCAATAAGTTTTCGAGGAGAAGGAACAGAGAAGCAGTTCTAAGTAAACACTCCCAAGTGGTGCACGAAGAAGGAGAACAACTTGGTCGGGATCCCATTGTAGAGGAGAAGTCTAACTCTCGCTTAACCAATGAAAAGCGAGTTGGAAAGAGAAAGATTGATGTGCAAGATGAGGTTGCTTTTTAATTACATGGATTTGTGTGAATTGGAACACTCTCATTGCCATTGCTATAGATGATACATAAAGCCTTCTTTTACTTGACGTGTTCTTCACTTATTCCTAGATTCCTTCCAAAGCAATAAGAATATAATGCATAACATATAATTGTATCTTGAATGCAATGAATTACTATGAGCTTCATTTTCTAGTCAAATTTCCCTTGGCTTGATGTGTCTTTGAATACTGGAGGTTCTATATGTAATGAGGTCGATATGAGACCAACACAAGTCTGTTCTATGATGCAGCAAGTGCATCTCATAAGGGGATAACCGTTTTTCTATCTAATTTTTTCGACAATATCATGAGGGGATAACTTGGATGATTGCTTTCTTTGCTTCAATATGCATAGCAAGGTATCAGAGTTCGCAAGATCGATCCAAAGCCACACAGTCCACTTAACCTTCAGAACACATTCTCAATTAATCTTTCACGGAAACAATCTTAACAAGACAATAAATATCAGAATACATCCATATGCGGTAATATATGCAATGTTGATGGAACCTGTACTGAACAGAGCAAGTGACCCCAAAGATGTTTTACTATAGATACATCATATACAGTGTGTAGCAACAAAAACATTTGTAGTTGCAGCCTATACAGGAGCATAACAAAGTTGATTCGGTCGGAAGACTTACATGATGCTCACATCCAAGCTCAGATGATATAATAACAGCAATGGACCTGTATGTACAGAATCATCAACTTTGAGTGAGGTTAACATCATGGAATTGTGCGCAGAGAAGGACCCTGATGCAGCAGTTCAGTTCAGATCAGTCCATAAACCTCAGATCCAGAAATTTATTGATGTGCAGAACTTGTGGCTTATGTGTATCTCCTGAGATCAAGTTTGATTGGGAAGCTGTGCATATGTTCCTACATTGGGACTGCAGCCGCCAACCATCATGTTCTTGTAGACTGCATAAGCATCCTTTGTATTTCCAGAAGTGCTATACAGCCGAATGAGAGCATTGTAAGTAAACACATCAGGTTCAAGACCAGTAAGTTGTAGGTCTTTATAGATTCTTCCTGCTTGGTCCACCATTCCAACAAGTCCAAGATTGAGTAGTAATGAATTGTAGGTGAAGATATCAGGAGTAATTCTTCTAGCCCGCATTTCATCATAGAGAACCATAGCTTCCTCCATCCTCTGTGATCTTCCAAGTCCATTAATCATAAGATTGTAGGAAATTGAATCAGGATCAAGGCCACTTCGTCTTAACTCCTCAAAACAGTGCAAAGCATCATCCACTCTTCCGGCCTGGCAGTAGCAATCCACAAGAATGGTGAAAGACTTCAGGTCTGGTCTTATCCCTTCTTTAGTCATCCTTTTAAAGAACTCGCGAGCAGTTTCCACATCACCTGCTTTTGCAAAACCATTTATAAGAATATTGAAGATCGCACAATTAGGCTTGCATCCATATTCTGCCATCTCCTCAAAGAAATGCATTGCTTCCTCTTGTTTTCCCGACTTGAAAAGTCCATCTATGAGAGGGCCAAATGTACAAGGAGATGGATTAAAATCACCACTGACAAGATCATAATAGAGATCGATAGCCCTGTCTAGGCTATCAGATTTCACAAGACTGGAGATAACTATATTGTGCGTAATGGTGTTAGGCTTGTATCCTCTACAAATCATCTCGTCGTATAATTCAAAGAGTTCAGTGATGTTCCCAGACTTCCCATGAGCATCAAGTAACAAATTGTAGGTGAAAACATCAGGTGCACAGCCAGCAATTTTCATCTCCTTGAATAGATCCCAAGCCTGTTCGGTGATACGGTCTTTAAGAAGCCATTCAATCAAACAGTTATATGCTTCTAGTGTTGGCCGAACTCCAAGAGTACTAGTAAACTTTGCAAACAAATTCTGGGCATCAAGAGTTTTCCCATGCGTACACAAAAATCGAAGTAGAGGTATCAGAACAGAATCATCTAGGCAAATTCTCTCAGAAATCAACCTTTCAGCAAATAAAACGGCGTGATCTTCTTCAGCTTGATTCACAACCGCTCCAATCAAATCTTCCCAAAAAGGCCTGTCTGCTCGAACCCCAACCTGATACGCGAAGTCCTCAGCAACTTTGAGAGCATCCTCTATGCGCCCATCCTTTACTACACTGGGAAGGAGGGTGCCGAGTGTTATATGATCAGGAAATAGGAGTTTCTTCATCTGATGGAAGAACCAGAATGCATAATCAGTTCTGTTTTCTCTGATTAAGCCATGAATTATAGTGTTATAGGTCAAAACATCAGGACAGCAATTCATCACAGTCATTTTGCAAAGCATTTTCAAGGCCAAATTGACCTCATCATTCTTGCAAAGGCAATTCAGGAGTGTGTTGAACGTAATTGCATTTGGAGGACACCCTTGTTCAGTCATATTCTCAAACATTGCAATAGCCTTCTCGACCTGACCCTCTTTCCCTAATGCAGCCAGTAATGTATTGTAGGTCACAACTGTTGGAGTGAGCTTCATTTCCTTCATCCTGTGAAACGTTTGCCATGCCTCATCTACTCGGCCAGCCTTGTAAAGCATGTCAATCAAGGAATTAACTATGATGACATCAGCCTCGCACCCATTTCTTTCCATCTCTGAGAGTAACTCGATGGCTTCATCTATTTGCCCCACCCTACTATAGCACTTCATCATCATGTTATAAGTTACTGAATCTGGAGAAAGCCCACTGTATATGAGCTCGTCGTATATGTGTTTTGCATCTTGAAGTCTACCCTCCTCAGCAAGACCATACAAAGAGGCATTACAAGCAACAACATTGGGAACAATGCCCCGAGTTTTCATCCTCTCATAGGCCTCAATAGCTTTTCCCGAGTTACCAGACTTCCCATAATAGTCGATGAAAAGGATGTATGTGTAAGCTGTAGGTGTAACACCAAGAGAATCCATACTGTTGAAGAGTTTGAGCGCTTCATCCAACCTACATAACCGCAGAAGCCCACAAATTAAGGTGTTGTAGGTATGAAGATTCGGTGAGACCCCTTGTTTCCTCATGATATCCAACATACTGAATGCTTCATCTACATTTCCAGCTTTGCACAAAGAATCAACTAGTATGGTGAAAGTAACCACATCAGGAGCATAACCATCGGCTATCATTTCACTCCAGAACTCTCTAACTGTGTCCAAGTCTGTACCATCACTAAACTTGTCGAGCAGTGTGATGTAGGTTACTCGGTCAGGCTTATGACCACTTGCTTTCATATATGCAAACAACTTCTTGGCATTATCAAGTTTACCTGCATTACAAAGAGCATCGATGAGAACAGTATAAGTGATGACATCGGGGCCACATCCCGCATCATCCATTCTCTTGAAAATTTCATAGGCCTCGTCAATTTTGCCGGCCCTGCCGAGGACTCGAATGCATATGGTGAAAGTATAAACATTAGGCCGGAGGCCCAAAGTCTCCATCTCTTTGAGCAATCCCATAACAGCCTGAACATCCCTTCTCTTGCCCAAAGCGACCATAAGAGCTGAGTAGGTCTTGAGGCTGGGCTTAATGCCTTGAGACACCATCCTTCGGTAGACCTGCAAAGCCTCCCTAGAAAAGCCAGACTGGATAATCATGTAGATAAAGCCATTGTATGAATATGCATTCAAGATAAAGCCATCTGTGCGCATCCTTGTAAGAGCATAAGGTGCTGCTCGAAGTCCGCCCCTGACATTGAGGGCCTTAAAAATGGTGAGGTAAGTGTCGACATTCCTGTTAATGATATGCCTTTGCATCAAATCAAAGACAAAAGCCATGTCGGGCACCCTCCTATGAACCCCGAGGAGTTGGAGCATGTAATTGCAAGTTTCAGTGGTGTGAACCACAATGGGCAACTCAGCAATGGACTTGAAGAATGAAAAAGCACAAGTCGGGTCTGAAATGGACTTAAGAACCCTCACAACTTCCTCAGACGACACTGAATTTCTGGGCCTTTTGTTCCCGAGCACCACTGACTCCTGGTGCTGCCTTTTGATGGCAAAGCCACAGAAACCCAAACGTTTGTTCCTCTTGGTCAGCGAACCACAAGGCCACACCTTTAATTTAGGGTGGTGTAAGAGAGAAGCATATATCCTAGTAGCGCTGGTGTCGGTATAAGCACCAGTGCAGCAGCACATAGTCGAGGATAATGCCATAGACACCACAGCAGGGACAAGACGCTTAGAGAGGGAGAGAGAGAGAGGCTTAAAGGATCATATATATGAGCATTCACTTGGACTTACTTGCTTGATTAAATTGGGTCTCAAGGCTCCTTGCTTGCTAGCTTGATTGAGGCCCGCTCATGTATCAGTATAGACTGTGAATTGCTGAATGTTATGGATGGGGTGGCTTCTGTTTGCCTCCAAATGTTGAAGATAGGGAACTCTTTTTGTTTTTTCTTACCGTATCTTGTGGATTAAATTAGACTGTAGAACTTAACCTACCTGCCTTAAAGGCTTAAACAGACTAATAAAATTAAAAGAGAGGAAAAGCCGTAGCAGTAAGTGGCAAGAGCAAAGAGGAAGTCGATGGAGGAAAGCAGCAGCAGCAGGGGAATAATACCAGAGCCGGTGATGGATTCAGTGAAAAGCAGCTTAGGGCATCTAGAACAAGTAGGAGCCGAGTTGCCCCAATTCTTGGCCCTCTGTTCCGACCCCGATGTCCTCGCCCAAATGCCCCCCATCGACCGTGCCCACTCACTTCTCCTACTCTCCAATCTCACCACCACTCTCTTCACCCGTATCTTTCTCTCTTCTACTCCGTCAATCCCATTCTGATTCATGTTTCCATATTCTCGTATACACTGACTCATGATGATGATTCTCCAGTCAGGTTGCGGTGCAGCGGCGTTTATGATGAGGACCACCGCGTCAACTCCGAGCTTGTATGTTCCATGTTTTCTGCTTCTATCTTTGTCTATGGCCAATGTTCGTGACATTGTTTCGTTGTGTAAATGTAGGAGAGGTTGAAATTGTATCAGGAGAAGCTACAGCGTTTCATTGATTTGAGCCAAGGTATACTCACTCTTGTCCTCTTTTTTCAGATTCTTTCCATATTATTTGACTATATACGCTCTTACAATTGACTCTCTGGTTTTGTTCAAGCACCATTGCGACCATCCACCACCTTGAATTATCAGGCAGCAACCCGTTTCATCGAGCACTCTCTGCCAGACCTCACCCCAGGTTCCTACCTGACCTGCTCTTTTTACCTCTTATCTCTCAGGATTGTCTTTTCAACTGTTTGATCTCCGTAATTTCAAAGACTTCTTCAACTGTTTGCAGATCAGAGGCAAAGTATGAGAGACATTAGTAAAGGGGAGGCCGGAAAGATGAAATATCTCGAAAGGAATGTTCAAAAGAAGAGGAAGTTTCAATCACCTAATACACAATCTGTTCAATCTGCTGCCAAGGAGTTTCTTGAGAAAGCTGCTCGCGACCTTCTTGGTGATGACCATGGTGGTGTAAAGGGGCCTCTAAGGGCTGGCTTCTCAGATAAAGATAATCTCAATTTGGACTGATTTCCACATGTTCCCTGGTAAAGCTTTTGTTTTACTCTGATTCAGAATATCATCTTCTTGCCTCCATTATTTGGTTGTTCATTCTGTTAGTCTTCTTTCTATTTTGAGTCTGAAAAACACTAGTCATTAGGAGCTCATTCCAGTATTGGCCTACCAGAGTATATATGATTGTGTCTATATTCATTTCTGGGTTAAACTAGGAAGACACAAAATCAGATTACATGTAAATTCAGTGTTGATGGTTGAGTTCTTGACTTGCTATTATTACCAATATGAAATGAAGCATTTGAAGCTGATTTAAAATGCATAGTGCAAAGTTACTTGAATCTTGTAGCTTGTAATGTTGTTTAATATATAAGATCAGTCTTTACTCGTTAGCCAAAAAGTTACATGAATCTTGTGAGGAATATTAGACACTACGAATAACAAGGCTATTGTTCAGGTACGACCTTTGTTTGATTATCAATGGACATTTCTTGAGCACTTGCTTATTTTCCTGTGTACTGTACATGCTAGGAACAGATGTGGCTTCTACTTTCAATTCGCTGAGTCGCAAAAACATATTCAATGAGAGAGAAGAAAACAATTTTGCAAACATTGCTATTCAGATGTTTTCAGCCAAGTCTTTTAGTTTTAGTTTTTTTTTTCCATCTGCTAATGCCATGCATGATGCATCCGTTCATTTAAGTTAACACATTGGATATAAATTCGTGTGAATTGGTTCCAAAGTTTATGATCAACACTACTCATTTGATTTTTTTTTTCAATGGCAGGGTTTACTGAGGCCAAATTCACCGATATGCATCATGTTCACCCTCTGTATGGAGCTTTGCAGTTCTCTGGTGGCAGCACAAGTTTTCATAACCGTAAAATTAGGACTATTTTCACAAGTTACCTGAGGAATGCCCCAGCTGTCATCTTTTGGCCTTAAGTTTCTTTGTTGTAGTTATATATCTACGCAAAATGTTAGCATATCTATTTTCAACATTACTTGCGCAGTATTAGTCTCTTTAAAAGGTTATCTGTCAAGGTATGGATTCATGCCTTTGAAGGTGATTCATGAATGGTATTGTTTTAGCAGATGAAATTATAGGCGTCTTGCCGAACAATGTGATGAGAACAAACTGTCTGATGGTGATGATTCCGATATGTTTTATACTGCGCAAGTAAATTTGTGGCAGGAAGACAGTTTGGTTAGCTAAAACCAACTACATGTATTCAAGTTGAAGTTCATTCTTTGGTCAATCAAAGGCTCAAAGCGATTTGGGAATCAAGTGTTTTATAGGCTTGAACTCCTAGCAGTACCACAAATTCACAATTCACCGATTCTTATACCTATAATTGAGAGTGTATTAGTAGGAAATGGTGAAAGGTTTTTAAGCTTAAGAAGAAAAAATAAAGATATTTGGACGAAAGAAGGAAGATGCCAAAGGGCCTATCTAATCCAAAACCCAATAACAGCGAGTGTGGAAGGGGATTTGTTGTAAAATTGAGCCAAGTGCTTCTTCTATCCTCTCTGATTCCTCTCGATGGCTTCGACCAGTGCTTTATCCTCCTCGCGGCTTTCCAGCTTTCACCGACTCACCGACTCCCACTCTTTCCGTAAGCTCTCTTCCCTTCTTCCCTTAAGGTCTCCAATTGAATCTTGAGTATACATGCGTCTATGGGTGGGTTCAATTGAACCTGTTACAAACTCAAATCAAATTGGGTGATTCAAGTACAATGCGATATCTATCCCCGTGGGGTTTGGGTGGGGGTCAAATTAAAAGTAAATCAAGGGGTTGTTGCTTGGTTTGGTTTCAGGTGAAGTGAGCTCATATGCAGGCAGCCCAATAGTATCTTGGCCGGGTATCAAGACTGCCGGGAGGACCCCTCGATCATCCCGTGTTTATGGCTTATTTGGAGGCAAAAAGGATAGCAATGAAAAGGGTGATGACAAGGTTCTGTTGCTATTCTCCCTCGATCCTCCTCTGTCTTTTTTTTTGATGTATCTCTTTGTTCGGTTAAGGAATCATTCCCTTGCCCGTATCTAGTATTAGATTGAGAGCACTCCGAATTGAGTTAGTGTATGCTTCATCCAAACTTAACCTGCAGGTCTTGGTGCCCCCATCAATTGGGGGCTAAGCTCCGTATCTTTAGCCTAGGTTGCCCAGGTTTTCGCATGCGGATTTCCTCTTTTAATCCATCCAACTTGTGTTTGCCACATAAATATCAACTTATTATGCTCTATATGTATGTGGTGCATTGTTTGGATATCAAGTACAAGGTGTATGAGAGAACTTTTATATACTTATGGGTGGCTAGGCTGGATATAACATTTATCTGAATCAATGGTGGCATAGGCCACACCTAAAAAATGGGACCTCCTGATTTGACTTCTAAGATGCTGTACTCGTCTGTTAACAGTGACCTTCCACTTTCATACAGGCAGGAATATTTGGTAATATGCAAAATCTGTATGAAACAGTTAAGAAAGCCCAAAATGTTGTACAAGTTGAAGCAGTGCGTGTGCAGAAAGAGCTTGCTGCGTATGCTCTATACACCAGCAATCTAATACTCACATTACCATATATATTCCTTTCAGTCTTGTTCATCTTTCTTGTCTCTTTTTCAGGGCCGAGTTTGATGGTTACTGTGAAGGTGAGATAATAAAGGTATGTCTTACTCTCGCTAAAGGGCAATTTTTGTAAGTGCAATTTGGGCACCAAGTTTGCTTATTTTGCTTGTATCTCAATGGTAGTTTAACTTGCAAGTTCCCTCAAAACCTCTTTCATTCTGTACATTTTGTTTAACAGTCCACTGTCAATTGCTTGTATAACTATTAAAACTATATAATCAGTAATTTTTACCCCCAGGTAACGCTTTCTGGTAACCAGCAGCCAGTACGCACAGAGATAACTGAGGCTGCTATGGAACTAGGAGCCGAAGTAAGTAGAGATTATATTTAACTCATTTTCCCGTGTACACATTTTCGTTAGCATTTGTTTAGCTGAGATAATATGATTGCTTTTCCATTTACGATGGAGAGATTGAGGGAGGGAATTTTGTTTATTGTAGTTGGGTAAGTTGTAACTTTTCCTTTTTATCTATGTAATGCAGAAACTATCTCTTTTGGTTACTGAAGCATACAAGGATGCACACCAGAAGAGTGTGGTGGTGAGAATAACCTGTTGTCTCTCGCATGTTTTTGGGAACTAAGAAATAGCTCACCTGATTGTTAACTGACACAACTCCTGTGTTTTCATCTGTTCAGGCCATGAAGGAGAGAATGAGTAACCTTGCTCAGAGTTTAGGAATGCCACCAGGCCTTGGCGAACTGAAGTGAGATAAAGTGAACATGCGGACAATTTGTTGGTCGTTTTTTGTAGTCTCTGAGGGAATTCAAGGAAAAGATTTATAAAATGTAACAAATTATTCACAATTTTCATTGAGGCCGAATATCTCAATTTCTTTGCCTTTTTGGATCTGCGATAAAATCACGAGTCTGGCTTATGGATAAAAGAGGATTTAGATAATAAGATTGCACTTCACCGGAGCTTGAAGTGCCCAAGGATACTGTTTGATTTCAATCATTCAATGACTTGTTAGAGGGCAAATCAGCTTGTTCGAGACCCAAGCTTGTGGGTGAGCCGAGCCGAGCCTCGATTTTATACTGATTGTCTTTGTAACAAGACAGAAATACAGAACTGAATCTAGATAGAAAAGGAGGTGATATATTTCGCAATATACTGATTTGGTGAGAAAGGGTGCTGGAATTACATATAAATGAACCATCAATTAAGATTCTAAGATGAACCCTCTGATACCCTCACATAATCTACCCCAAATAAAGAATGAAATAAATCACTAAAACCAAAAGAAGAACTAGCCCAGATCAAAAAAGCCCAGCCCAATGTCTACTCTAGATGAGGAGAGCTGCAGAAAACCCCACGAGTGCCACAACAAGGAGACCAGCAGCCTTGAAAGGTAAAGCACTGCTAGTCATAGCCGGAGCCACGGCGGGACCTTCAGTGTCGATTTCAAATGCGGGAGAAGGTGCCGGAGAGATGGGAGAGGAGGAGGGCCTGCTGGTTCTGGGGGACATAACGACAACAATGAGCTTCTGTCCCTTTTCACAGTGATCCTTGGCTCCGCTAATGAAATAGAAGGGTCCTGCCTTGTCCAGCACAATCTTGGTCTCACCATCCTTGTACTGCTTAATTGGGTTTGATATGTTGCAGTTCACATAGTCTTCCTTGCTCACATGCAGCACAGAGTCTTTTGCACCGTCATACTTCCACACTGAATCAATCAAGGACCAAACAGTATGTTCCAATCAGATCAGGTTACCGAGAATTAGCTACAAATTTAATTTAATTCTACTGGATTTTGGAAATGGAAATAAAAAATTACCCAGAACGTCGCCGGTCCTGAACCGTTTGCTTTCAGCCCATTTGTTGAGAGATTGGGATTCCGAAGAAGGGACTGCCCATGCGTCTGATTTGCCCCCCACCAGAAACTCTGTGCCCTCTGAGAAGCTCAACAAGGCGAGAATTGTGACAAACATTAGCAGACAAGCGGCTCTTGATGCCATTGCCATTTGAGAGATTTGATATGATTTTGCGAGAGGATTTCGAAAGCTATACAGAGAGACAGAGGTGAAGTTGAGAGGACTGTGGTCCAGTTGTGTGGATTGCGATGAATTATATACAAGTGGGAAGACAGCTAGCCGTTGTGGGAATAGGCCAAGTCCAACGTTGAAAAGATAAATATGAGCTAGCAGCAACGGCTAATGATTTCCCATTCAACGGTCGCAAACAGCCTCAAAAGTCGAGCACACTGTACCTGCATGTCCGCCATCTGGATGATTCTGTTCAAACCCATGGCCCAAACTGAAATAAAGCCCAACCCAGAGCTCGTCTGGGTCGGTGCAGCTTCTGCATGCACACCACCTGTTTGACACCATGCACCATACTTACGCGAACCCACTACGTGTCAGATGCCTTGGAGCCTTCCTAACATGCAATACAAGAGAACTGAACAGTCGTTCACACTCGCATCCTGTGTACAAGTAGAAACGAGAGAGATAAGAGAGAAAAAGATGGCTGCCGGAAATGAAGAATGGAGGAAAATGGCAGACACCCACAAAATGAGTCCAGAGGAAGTGAAAAGGGCTGGAGTGGAAGGATCAAAAAGGCCACCTGGCCACAACCCTGGGGGTATTCTTCACCAGAGGCGCAGCCTTCCTTTTAGCACCACCGGCATGTTCCTCGGTGGCTTCCTCATCTGCACCGCCATTGGCTACTTCACCCTCTACACCCTGAAAAAACCCCAAGCCTCTGCACGAGATGTAGCCAAGGTTGCCACCAATATGGCCGACCCAGGTGATACAAAACCCAGGACGGGAACCAGTGCTAGCGCTGTCCGTTGAGCATTACTTGGCCTCTTGTTGTTGTTGTTGTAATCCTTGTTAATTCGTGCACAACACAATAATAATTCAGCTTGCCCTTTCATGTTTTAAATGGCTGTGCAAGCTTAGTTGTTGAAGCTATTTAGCAAGTACTTGTATACTTTGAACACAGATACTAAATGATCTCGAAAGCTGGGTGAGAACGTCCTACTATGAGGAACTTGCATGAGTTGCATCTTTGTTCTTAATTTATTTGTTCACAAAACATAATACGTATCACTATCCCCCTGCCTACAAAGGAAAACAACATTACAACCTCTACCTTGAAACTCACCATCAAATACAGATATGAAAATCAACAAGGTACTAACAACTGACATGAATTCTTGACAAATAAACAACATTAAAATATACTCTAAACAGAAGTATGGCCTTTGACGGCTTTGTCGAGTTCAAAATTGAGCAATAATAGGATACATTTGGAAGCACAATCCAAAGTTAATTTCAAAATCTTACACTAGTAACATATGTGTTGCACCTTCCAGGGACACGGGCTTCAACAAAAAGCCCCAAGTGCATTTGTTCAGTCAATTTTCACAGACGAGTAGATGAGTCTCGTGAACCAAAAGCACGCATAGAACCCAATCGTACCAGTCACCACAAAGAATGCATAAGAAGCAATAAGCATGTAACCAAAGTATAACATCGCAGAGACCAACTTTGAGATTTCAAGCTTTGTGAAGAAGTAGAACGTAGCATAAAGGAAGAGGTACAGGGCTGATGAACCTGATGTCAGGTATGATCTCCACCACCACAAGTAATCCTCACTGCACAACTGGAAGTAGCAAAGCACAATGGTTATCTCAGCACAAGTGACAATGAGGATGGCGAAGACCAAGAAGAGGAAACCAAAGATGTAGTAGAACTGGTTCAGCCATATTGAAGTCAAAATGAAGAACAGTTCAATGAAAACTGCTCCAAATGGGAGGATTCCTCCGATAAGAATCGAGAACACTGGGTTCATGTACCAAGCCTGTTCTGGGATCTGCCTTGGGATCTTGTTTGTCTTAACAGGGTCTTCAAGTGCTGGCTTCTTGAACCCAACATAGGCCCCAACAAATACAAGTGGGACTGAGATCCCAAACCACAGGAAGACCAGGGCAAACATCGTACCAAATGGCACAGCTCCAGATGATTTCTGACCCCAAACCAGTGTGTTTAGAACTATGAAAATGGCAGACACGGCTGCTGGGAACAATACTGCAGTCCTGAAAGCGATTTTCTTCCATTCTGTTCCTTTAAACATTTTGTATAAGCGAGCAGACGCATAACCAGCAAAAAGGCCCATGAAGACATAAAGCAAAAGCATTGCCGTCATAAGACCACCTCGGTTAGAAGGGGAGAGAAAACCAAGGACAGCAAAGATCATTGTCACAAGTATCATCCCAAAGAATTGAACCCCAGTTCCCACATATACACAGAGCAAATCTGAATTACTTGGAGCCCTGAAAACATCTCCATGCACAAGCTTCCATCCGGTCTCTTCCTGTGCTTCTTCCTGGGTCTCAAGTTCATTATACTTGGAGATGTCACGGTAGAGTGTTCTTAACATTATCATAGCTACCATCCCCGAAAGAAAGAGGACAATCATCAATGAGTTGACAATTGAAAACCAGTGAATTTGGTCATCACTCATTAACAGATAAGCATCCCATCTAGAAGCCCACTTTACGTCACTCTCCTAAAGAATACACATGAAAAGAAAGGAGATTATTAACAGCGGGAGAATATGAATAGATGTCCACGCTGCACTTACATGAGGGCTATACCATATTCTGTTCAAAGGGACATTTGACAGAAAATAAACATGTAAAACACATGACAAAAAGGGAGTTAATGTTTGATGATTTAGGGATTGTCCATTCAGGCTTCTGTACAAATCAAAGATGCCAAAAGTAATGTAGTGAATTAAGTAGCTCACCTGGAAATCAACATCATAAGTGAATATGATTTCTTGTTTCTCAGCAACTTCTTGAGGAGAGTTTGAATTAACAACCGTGTGTTTGGAATGAGGGTCACAAGTAGTTAGACGGGTCTTCGCGTCATTCCACTTCCCTTCATATTCATGTTTAACACTGAACAGATTGAACAACCAGCCAAACATATCATCAACTGATATTGCCAAAGAAACTTCGACAAGAAGGATAATTTAGTAAGATAAAAGTATCCAGAAAAACCTTACCTGAATGGCTTCACCTCAAATCCCACAATTCTTGCAGTTTCAGTTTGCAAATCTCTGTGAAACTTGACAGTAAATGCCAAGTGGTTGTGGATAAAATATTTTTCTTCCTTGCTCTGAGCATAAAAACATAATTTGAGCATATAAGATACCGGAAAAACGAGTCATCCACAAATCTTTTTTTTTTTTTACAAAATATTAATAAAAAAATTGTTATGTGCCAACAATTATTCATATACCCCAGCATAATGGCCTTTAAGCCCGATGTGAAAGCCAAGCTGATAAACGGTAGGAGATTCCTGATCAGGCCTTTGAATGGGAACAACTAGAGGCAGATTATCAAGGATCCTATCATTGGGAAAGGGGATACGTTATGATATGCCTATTCAGTAAAATATGTTATGAAAAGAAGTTTCTGAAAAGTACATACATGTTCACCCGATACTCATCATCTATCTTCTCTTTAAACTGCTTTACAGTTTTAGCATCAGGTGTAAATCGACAGACAATATTGCACATCTGCGGCTCCCGCATTTTAAACTGCAAATATTCATACACACATAAAGTCAGAGATGTAATAGGAACTAGCAGCTTTAGAGCTACAAATATAATTTCACCTACCACATAGGGTGAGTTCTCAATGCGATCACCACGAAGCACTTCACCAAGATTCTCTGCACTGTCGAGAATTTTATCGGGCTTACAGTAAGGGAGAGAGTAATATGAGTAAGGAAGCTGAGTCTTTGTGGATGACAATTTGTTCACTTTCACTTTGAGATCATCACCCTGCATAGAGAATATCAGAGCATTGTGAGTGAGTCATCTTCTTTCAGTCTTGTACTTAAAGCTAAGTAAAGCAAATGCAAATAGCTGATCTACGTAGAAAGAAATAGCTCAGTGATTAAATAAGCAGCTTTGGAACTCTAGTAAACTCAAATGACAAGCTTCTTATCGCAGTAATCTAATACGTATCCGGATCTGTGGCAGCTATGGCCAACATCGATCCGATGCGTAGTTTTAGCAGCAAAGGACTCTATCAATCACATTGTTTCACGCATTAAACTAATCCTGAAGGACAGCTCAAGCATAACAGTAGAACATGGAATACACAGATCAAAAACGTATGACTCTCAGAGGTTTAAACGTAAACTATAGCTAAACCGACGATAAATTCGAATCAATCCACAAAATCTCTCGAGAGCAAACAAAGAGAGCAACATAATCAGTTCATTTTACTCGACTCGACTAATAGATCCAATAATCGAATAGACAGATCAGTTGGTTGATGCAGATGCGTATAGAAATTGTAAAGGAATCAGAAATAGATAGCAGAGAGAGTAAGAGCTGACCTTGGTGAAGTCCTCGGGAGCGACGCCAGGGAGGTAGAAGGAATTGGCGCCATGGATGAGCAGTAGAAAGACGGCAGAGATGGAGAGGAGGAGTGATCGGCGTGGATGAGACTCCATGGCCGAGAGAAGAGAAGAGAATAGAGAAGGAAGGCCTAGATCTGGAGATTGGTTTGGTATTTGTGGGTCGCTTCGTGTTGCGTAAAATTGTAATTTAACAGTAAGTTATTGGTGAAGAATTGAAAAATATACGAGAATAGTCTCCGGGTTAGATCTGGTGCGCAGTGTCGGTGACACTTCGCTTCAGCCCATAGATACTCATTGCACAAGGCCCGACCCAAGCCCATAGATACACTAGTGATATAAGCCCCTTTCCTTTT
The DNA here is from genome assembly GCF_933775445.1 of Argentina anserina. NCBI lineage: Eukaryota > Viridiplantae > Streptophyta > Magnoliopsida > Rosales > Rosaceae > Argentina > Argentina anserina. The sequence continues at coordinate 30,094,490 of NC_065873.1, read as the reverse complement.
AAGCTGGATTTTGCTCATTCCACAATTCCACTTTCTGTAAACTTCAAGTTGTACGTGGATACCGTATGAATACCCCAATTAATATGCCATCTTGGTAAGGGTCGGCAATGGACCGGGTTAGATCTTGACAATTTTTTTTTAAATTTTTTAGGCCGGGCTTATTAATAAAATCGAGGTCTATGAGTTATCCATTAGTCCCAGCCTTACAAGTTTTGCGGGCCAGGCCCACCATATTTATATATAATGTTTATGTTTTTATAAAAAAATGAAAAAAAAATAGGATATGGTTAACTAAATATAATATACAAAAATAAGAAATATAACTAAATAATTTAACTAATTAAGATATACAACAAATAAATACATATATAATTATTAATTTTAAAAATAAATAGACTTTGGACGGGTTTTTTATCAGACTTTTTAATACCGGACTGTGTTTTGGCCTTATGAGCTCCAACGGGCCGAACTGAGGCTTTGACTGGGCCTTGGGCTGGGCTACCCACAGGCCAAATGATGACACTTACATCTTGATACGTAAGTCCAAGTTATATCTCATGATCCAAGACCAACAAGGCAATTACTAATTTTGTAAAGATCGGGCCTGCTATTTCAACTACTAGCCCTTCTCATTTACCTCTGTTATTCCATTTGGAGAGCTCTTAACGGGCCATTTGATTGACATTTCCTCCAACCGCCATTTGATCCTCGTTATGTTGCTCTTCAAGTTGTCAATTCGTTCATCTTTTTCTCTATGCAAATTCTCCTCCAATCTCGAATCGTTATAATACTTTCATTTATAGTAAGGAACTGTTGCTGGTTTTATAGTCGTTCAAGCTTTATTGTTTTGGTCAACTATTGTTGCCAGTGCTCACTACTAAAGCTTTTGCTCTCATACATGGTCTTCAACATTACTTAATCACTTCTCAAGACTTGCTAGTTGAGGGTGATGTCAAGCTAATGTTTGATGTGCTAGCTCTTCAATCACATTGACTGTTGCTAGAGAATCAAACTCCTAGAAAATCATGTTGTTTCATAAGCTAAAAACGAACCGCCGGGATTGGCCTTTCTTATCTCATGTACGTCATTTCCATTTCCAACGATAGTTCTATAACTAGAGATGGTGGTATGAAAGAGTGGTGAGTCTAGTTTTACTATTGAGATTTGAGAAGTACTTTATAATGTAATCTTTCTATTGGTTTTAATAAATAAATAAATTGTCTCTTTCACACACAAAAAAAGGACCACAAAAACTGGAAAACCAAGACCGCAATCCACAACCTCTTTCGCCGGATCGACACCACCACCGAAATGGTAAGGCAGCTGACTCTTGTTTCCTCCCACGCCAGATCTGAACTGGCCAGACCCCGTCACCAGGGCCGTGTTTGTATACGAAAGTTGGGCTCTTTATTTGGTGCTCATATTTTCGGTCAGTTGTTAATTATGAGCCCAAAACACTAGAAACTCTTGAACCCTTTGAAGGTTGTTCCTATCAATCCTTTGACTTGATCAGATTGAATAAGCGCGCATGTTTCAAACGAGTAAATAACTAGAAGTGGACGTTCTACTTGTGCAGCGGTGCATGTAGAAGATGATTACGCAAGTCATTTTCAGTGCTTAAATCCCACGACCATGAAAGTGACAGACATGAGACATGCATGCAGCCCTTACCTGCTATTCCTAACTGCTGGTTGGTTTCTTCGGCTCTTCTGAACCATCCATCTGCATGGCATCGTTGCAAAATCAGGAAATAGTAAATATACTTTATTCGATGTTATGGATATTTTCTTTGTAATACTGGTGTTGCCAGGTCAATTTCATAATTTACTTCATGACATGTATATAGAACATTTTATTTCTAATTGTCGATTAGCTATCTTTATTGATCGAGTGACTTGATCAGGTCTTAAGTATGCTTGCGTAGTGATCGAGTTCGTAGAGGCATTGAAGGTTGGTCGATGTCGAGCTCAATTTTAAGATCGGATAACTGGGACCCTAACACTTACGCATGCAATCCATGCATATATATCACCCAAACTTGCAAAGTCGCAACGCGACTTTCTTGTAGGTAAAACATGTACACGATAATCCGAATGGTTTGTTTGAAGCATACAGACAGTTATATGGTCCACCATGCAATGGCTGTAACATGATAATTTGCCAAGCAAACTAGCAAAAATAAATGTGTATATCAACCACAGCAATAGTAGATTGGTGCTCATCGTCCTTATCTCGACCCTACTACCCAATTAATTGTCCCCCATCATATACCATGTTTTCTTACTTTAACTTATTATATTATAATATACAGTAGCCGTTCAATTAAGTTGATTATCATGCATGGTATATGATAAACATTATAAACTATATCCCATCAAGTTTTACTTCACAAACTAGTCAATATACACATTCGGATATTGAGCGAAAACAAGCATGCATTGATGCGTATAATATATGTAATCTTGTGAAACTGCAAGCATGTGATCGAATGAGATTGAAAAGATATGTGAGCTTGGAAATATGGTTACAAGTCTGTAATGATGGAGCTGGTTTCGAAGAGCTTGCTAACTAATTTAACCTCCTTTACTTTGCTAATTATCGTACAGGCATGCATGAATATATATATACTTTGAAATGACAGACTTGGCTAACTAGCTAGTTCAATCCCCGGCATGTACGTTGATACTGCCATAATTGATGACACCTGTAAACATATTAAATATTGATAAGAGGAAACGATCGATCATTGAAGCTTGGGAAAAAGATGCATAAGTAGTTGAGAGTGGTACGAACAATGATGAAGCAGCAGCTGTAAAGATGTGAAAGGATTAATTAGTACAGCATAGCGCTCTCTCCTCTCTCTCTCTCTGTATGCAGTTCTGTATCTGATGGTCGATGACTCGATCTGTTCAAAGCTTAGAGTACGTAGCTAGCTTGTCGTTCTGTTCACCGAATTCAATTTAAAGGTCCCTCCGCTCGCTACTGCAGTTCCGCTCCTCACGAAAACAAATTTAATGACTACTATTTTTGTATTTATTTTGTGTTCATCATTTTAATGACATGTGTTTTATTATTTAATTATTATTTAAATATGAGTTGAAAAAAAACATATACAATGAGTTTAAAAATGTGGACACAAAATAAGTACAAAAATGGTGGTCCGCAAATTTACTTCCGCTTAATCACCAGGAGTTTTTAAAATCTTCATTTTACCGCTTTTATAATTTATTTAAAAATTATATTGAAATTCATAAATTTAGGACATAAACTGATTTACCAAATAATTAGTTATTACATTTGGCTCGAATATATGCATGCACTGACGACATATTAGCAGGGACCATGCCTATATAAATATATATCATACCCAGTGTTCGAAATATCGGATATATCGCCGATATTTCGAATCTGATACGATAAGGGCATATCGGTCAAAATTTATCGGTCAACGCAGAAATGATGGTCAACGGTCAAATATCGGTTAAACTTTGATTTTTTAAATTATTTTTTCAATTTTTGTTTAATTTTTTAATATTTATTTCCTCTTTTTAAAAAAAAACTTATATATATTTTTCATTTTTTCATATATATTTTTAATTTATATATATTTTAAATATATATGATGGATTTCAAGTATAAATAATCATTCTTAAATACCTATTTTTATTATTAGATGTCGTTTGTGTACTTTAATTGTTACAAAATCAAGTATTTATTTTCTTTAGTTTACTTAGTACCGTTTTTTTAGTTTATTTGGTACATATTAAAGTATAATTTTATAAAATTTATTGAAAATAAGCAAATTCGATAAAACCGATATATCTCCGATATATCGTTTTACTTCTCGACCGATACGATAACGAAAACGATATTTAGACCATTGATCATACCTAAGTAGATATATAAACACAAATCCGATATAAAACATGCATGTATATAAAACCCAGGGATCAGAGACATGGTTCAGATAGCAAATTGATGAGTAAAATGATAGGGGTCGATAATGTACTAGCATAAAGCCCGCAAGTCTTGTGACACATATAATTCACATATTTTCAGATCAACTATGCATATAATTTCCTGTTACTTACAATCAATATTAGTTCTCTCACCATATTTACGATGCAATAACAGCCGCACGATGTCGAGAATATTTCATTATTCAGACTCTTGGTTATCAGAAGTTTGTTCACATGTTCATACAAACGGCGCCAATGTTAATGTAGTGATAATACTTGATTTAGTACGTCGTAGTCCTTGTGGATGAGATACGCCGTACTCCCTGTCTCTTTCCATGTCACAGGTGGCACACATCGTTAAAGTAGAAACCACAGTGGCGTGGTCTTCGACTCTCCCACGCTCAAGTTAGGATGATGTAGTTTATGCAGAGTAACAGTGAAAGATGTAGTGTACTTACCTTTTGAGGTCAATAGTTTGACATTTTATTGTTAAGTTGAGGTAGATCATTTACCTATTTTTCGGTGTGGGACGAGGTCCGATTAAAGTGTTTCCTAGAATCTTCTTTGAGATGCGCGTGAGGGCGTGTCCGTAGTCAGTTTGGGCCGCAGGGAGGCCCATTGCGTAGCTAGTGCGGCTGACTCGTTGTTAATATTGTAAGACTGTGCTATATATTAGCCTTAATGCGCTGATAGTTGTGCTAATTATGACGGGCATAAGCCTATGTCAACAGTCCCCATATATACACAGCTTCTGGCGTTCTTAGATTCTATATATAGCTAGTTAATGATATGAACGAGTAAGTTGCACTTGATCGATTCAGCAGTAAATAATCAGTAAGGTGATGGATCTATCAATGCACTAAATCAATGTAAAACGTGCAATGATTGAGCAATGCCAAATCGATCTAGCTAGCAAGCATTCATCCTGTGTGGAATCAAATTAACTCAAATGGAAAATCAGTGGCGCAAATGAGAACTTTGACGTAAAGTTGAGGCACAATCGGTGTAATCATCCGGGAAATAGGCAAGTTAACCCAAAACCCTCCTCGGTTAGCATAGTAGTGATAGTACTATTGAGTATTGACTATATACGGATATGGAAGAAAAGTCAAACGTAATTGTCAATCTAAGATTTTAAGCTACGCGTCCAACGGTGGTTACATCATTCATTCTCACGTGAGGAGGCGCGTAAGACAACCTCTCCGGCTCCGGCGTGTAAGACGACGGAGAGACAGCAGAGGTAAAAAAGAGAGAAATGAGGGGTAGGATAGTCCATTAAGGGTGGCGTGCTTTAACGGCATGAGAGCTAGTTAGAAAGTCATCTGAGGCCCTGGAACACAGTCCCCCTACTCGCATTCTCTCTCTAATTCCGCTGCAAAATTGCAGGACGAGGAGGAGGAGAGAGAAAGGAAAGGAAAGGAAAAAGGAGACAAGTGCGTCAGAGCCAAACCGATGAGATATGAAATAAGGATCACCACGTACGTAGAAGAAGAAGAAGAAGAGAGATGGAAGGGAGTCATTGAGATTTGCGCCTTTAAAGAATAAGAAAGGAGAAGAAGATCTTCAGAGGATCAGGGTTGATTTAAAGCAAAGGCGGCGAGAATTTATGATATGAAATGGGCTGCTGTCTGATCTCTAAGTGTACCCTTGCCGTTGATGCAAAATTACAACAATCACCTCCTCTGCTGTAGAAAATCAAGGTGGGGAGTTTGGTATTTGTGTAGAGCGTCATCAATGTCATCATAAAGGCTTGGAAGAAATGAATGGGAACAGCACCAAGCTCGAGGCTGTGGTGGTGCTGGTGGTATCTAAGGCCGCACCAGACATTGTCTCAGTCTCCCAGTCTCGCTCTCGCTCTCGGTCCAAACATTTATAGTCTTCTCCTCTCTTCAGGTTGCGTGTTCTAGGGAGAAACACAGGCGCTACAAGAAACAAAGAGGACAGAGAGGGCCTCCTCTTAACTCCAAAATCCATTTCTGGTCTTCAAAGCCGAGAGCGAGAGACAGAAACTCGGCATTTGCCGCATTCCGACGAAACTGTGGCCGTGTTGGAGTAGCGCACCACTCTTCTCAAGGCATTTTGGGTGTGAAAATGAAGTTTATGAAGCTAGGGTCCAAGCCTGATGCGTTTCGAGCTGATGGCAAGTCGATCAGGTATAAATACTTCATCTTCTTTCTGCCCACTTGATCGAATTCAATCTCCTACTCAAATAAACTCACTCTGTTCTGCTATTCTCATAAAAAAACCTTCTTTTTAGCATAATCTGTGTTCTTTGCCTCTCGGCTTCGATGCATTTCTTGGATCCCCAGTTTTAGGTCTTATCTTCCTCCATAAGTAGTTAAATTCGGTCCTTCTTGGTTGTCAATCCAAATCCGAATATGTGTGAGGTCTTCATTGTCTGGTTATGCACTCATTCATTGTTGCAAGTGATTAATTCTTCCATTGAATCGGCGATGATAACTACAGAAAGAAAGGTTCTTCAGTTTGGATATGAAGGACATGGAGAAATCAAAGTAAGAGAAAGGCACATGGGCGTTCGTGATGTTATTATCATTGTCTTCTTTTTGTATCTCTGAAGTGTAGGCATTGACAGTATGGTAAAAGGGAGATTGGGGTGTCAAAGGCCTTTCAGGAGGTGGTCCAGCAACGGAATGTCCTTTTTTTTTTTTCTTCTTGAGTTTGTCTTTGTGGTCCAAATGTGGTAAAGTCATATCACTCATATCGTATGTGATCACCATCCTCTCTAATCATCATCACACTCCAAATTCTTCTTGTTAACCATTGCATTGGTTCAATCAACCATGTTCTCGCATCTTCTTCTCTTTTAATCTTTAAACAAGATCACCTTGGTGATTCTTCGATAAACATGTAGCATCTGCATCAAATATAAAAGATGGGATGTTAATCTTCTGGCGGATCGCCTTTGATCCGATTAAAAGTGAAAATGGTTGAGACTGTCGGATTTTGCATGTGATGGTTTTCTAGATGCAAATTGCATTGTTAGGCTGTAAAAGAGCTACATCCTCCTGTTTAGTATGAAAAATTAATACAGCATGGATTTGTTTAGTCCAGTGTGGTCTTATTCCACCAGTAAGTTTTTGCTAATCTTGCCAAGTTTATATGAAATAGGAAAAATTGAGTATGCTTATAAGCCATGACCTTTTGCTTTCTTATTCAAAGAGGTTTTGGACATTATGCTATAGCATGCTCAAATTAGATATATTTCCATATCCTGATTTGGAACTTGGACTTTCGATATATTAGCTTTTGAAGCCGAGCACTAAGTTGCTGTGTAGCCTGACATGAGGAAATGTTGAATCCTAAAACAGCATGAAGTTTTTGAAATGGAGCTCTATTACATTATCTTGCAAATATGCTGACCAATCTATTGACATAGATGTTAAAGGTTTAGTTATTGTAATAATTTCCATAGTACTGTAACAATGTCTCATTCCTTTTCTGTAGTCTAATTCTTTGATATATATATATATATATATATATATATATATATATATATATATCCAGACATAAGATGAATCTGTTAATCTACTTTGGCAATGTCTGATGTGCCACTTGTTATTAGAAGCTTTAGGCAATAAGGTATACCTTACCTATACTTTGAGTATGCCATCTCTGTTTTGCCCCTCCATGTTGTTCAAAATTGTTTTGATATGGATCGGCGGTTGTGCATGTACTCTCATATTAAGCCATCTAGTTTTGAAAATAATCTCTATATGCATTATTTCTTATAGTTTGTATTGTCTTCTACTCTTTGGGCTTAACTTTATCTTCCTATGCTCATGCAGATATGTAACATCTGAGTTGGAATCCGATGTCATTGTAAAGGTTGGGGAAGTTCAATTTTACCTTCACAAGGTACAGTATGTCTTATTACAAAAGCATTATATTTGTTTTGGTTGTGATATACGATTGTGACTATTCCCACTTTTTATGTTCCTATTTTACAAAGTGATTGGATGGTAGATTTCCTCCCCAAATTTAGTGATTGTTTTCTCTACCAAAGCTAATTCTGTTTTGTGTTGCTCATCTCTTTGTATTTCCAGTTCCCTCTCCTGTCCAAGAGTAATCGCTTGCAAAAACTCATACCTAAAGCCAATGAGGATAAAGTCGTCGAAGTCTGCATGGATGATTTCCCTGGTGGGGCAATTTCTTTTGAAGTTTGTGCTAAATTTTGCTATGGAATGACTGTTACTCTCAATGCTTACAATGTTGTGGCTGCTCGTTGTGCGGCGGAGTATCTGGAGATGACTGAGGATGTTGATCGCAGTAACCTTATATATAAAATCGAAGTTTTTCTGAATTCAAGCATATTTCGTAGCTGGAAAGATACCATTATTGTTCTCCAAACCACGAAACCTCTTCTGTCATTGTCTGAGGATCTGAAGATTGTTGGGAGATGCATAGATTCAATTGCTTCCAAAACTTCTGTAGATCCGGCAAATATCAGCTGGTCCTACACATACAACCGCAAATTAGCAGAGCCTGATAAAATTGTTGAAGAAGGAATTAATTATCGAGAAAAAATGGAAAGCATTCCAAGGGATTGGTGGGTCGAAGATATATGTGAGCTAGATATTGATCTCTACAAGCGTGTCATGATTGCTGTGAAGTCAAAAGGAAGAATGGATGGTGTAGTTATTGGGGAGGCTCTGAAAACTTATGCACTTAGATGGTTGCCAGATTCTGTTGATGTGTTGGTTTCTGATGATCATGCCCTGAGGAACAAATCTCTTATAGAAACTATTATATGCTTATTGCCATCTGACAAAGGTGTGGGTTGTTCATGCAGTTTCTTGCTGAAACTTTTGAAAGTTAGTGCTTTGGTTGGAGCAGATGAGTCATTGAGGGGGGTTCTGGTGAACAGGATTGGTTTGAAGTTACATGAAGCTCGTGTTGGTGATTTATTGATCCCTGCTCGGTCTCCTCAAATTACTATTTATGATGTTGAATTGGTTCAGTCCATTTTGAATCGGTTCATGATACATGAAAAGAGTAACTGGGATTTGGATGTTGTTCGGAAGAATGAAAAGGGCACTGATAAGTTGATTTTGGGGCATGGATCCTTGGTGGGTGTTGGTAGACTGATTGATGAGTATCTTACGGAAATTGCGCATGACCCTAATCTTAACCTTGGCAGTTTCATAGACTTGTCACAATCGCTTCCCGAGTTAGCAAGGCCAATTCACGATGGATTGTACAAAGCCATTGGCATCTACCTGAAGGTATGCTTTCATGTCATGTCCTCGCATGGTTCATTTATTTTCATAGTTGCTTCATCATGCTTTTAGCTTCTCTTGTGAGATATTTGTTGTGCTTTGAAGATATTAGTACACAGCATGCCTGACTCCTCCTATCTAGTAGGTTGGATTGGTTTATCAATGTTATTGTAGATACGGGTCTCTAAACTTGACATTTCTTATGACTATTAATTCAAACTGTTTGATGTGTGTTTGCAACTTTGCATTCCCTTTTGTACTTCTACTTAGTGCATTTCCGTGGAACATATGCCTCTTTCAGAATTTTGTGAATTTTTGGATTGAGTACTGATTAGTTGGCCTGACTCCAGGAGCACCCTAGTCTGACAAAGGCTGAAAGGAAAAGAATATGTGGATTAATGGATGTCAAGAAACTGACAATGGAAGCATCCATGGATGCTGCACAGAACGAGCAGCTTCCACTGCGGGTTGTAGTCCAAGTTCTCTTTTTTGAGCAGGTGAGATCTTCAGCTGCTGCTCGGTCCCTTAGCAACCATCCATCTGATGCTTCACGTTCGACCTCAAATTTGGATGAAGAATGCGACAAGACAGGAGAAGAAAACTGCAAACCTTTAGGAAAACAGCTGAGTCAAATGAAGGTAAGTGAGGAGTTGCAGAAGAATGGGAAACTGGGTAAGAAGAACAGCAAGAACAGCAGAAGTGGTGCGCAGTTGTTGCCATCGAGGTCAAGAAGGATATTTGATAAGTTATGGTCTTTGGGGAAGGGGGGTCATGTAGAAAACAAGAGCTCGGAGACTTCTGGGAGTTCTCAGAGCCCAACTTCTATAGTACCCGGTGATTCCAAGTCAGTTTCATCGAGACACAGGAGGCATTCTATATCTTAAGAGTGGTTTCTTGTTTGAATGAAGTGAGGAAAATTCAACTGCCAAGTGTACAAAATGGTAGAAATCGTTGTAGGTCTTTTCTGTGGCTGGCACAAGTATTATTTCAAAGGGAACAGAGTTCACTCAATGTAGTTGATCGATATCTTTTGGTACCAAAATTGTAAAATTATCTGCTTTCATCTCTAATTAAGTGCCTGTTCACTTTCACGTTTGTCAAGAGCTCATCAGAGATCACTGATCAGCCATTAAGTGATAAATTACTAATCTTTACATTTTGCTTTTACTTCAGAGATGGTAATACAGTAACACTCATTACAAGGGATCAGATGGGATGAGACACAACTACACAGTTGGCTTATGCTTATCATTCAAGTTTCAAATTTGAGGGGTTGACTTTATCCTAGTTCACTGAACTTTCAGGTCCCCTTCAACTATAATATTTTTTTTTCTAATGTGCTATGGAGCAATAATAAAAAGCATAAGCTGCAATATATGGAAAAAAAAAACTTATGGGTAAGTTGGGCCTAAGAAATAAGTGTGAGGATCGGACGGCTGACAGCGTCTGTGATTGATCTTTAATGTGCGGGGGTACAGGGTTTTAGCTTACTCAAGAGTCAAGAGGCCAACTGAGACTGAGACTGAAGTCGCAATCTTGAAGAAGAAGAGAGAGATGCAGAGAGCCAAAAGTTTAGAAGCAGCTTTCAGGAGATGTTTGAATCAGCATCACAGAGCCTTTTCCGCCCAGCCAAGCTATGCCCAACTTCACCACGACGACATCCAAGACCTGGTCTCCCTCTCTCTCCCTCTTGACTTGATTTCATTTCAGGACGCATTTGTCTCTTCTATTAACAACGATTCAATCTAAACTATCAGGTTGCGGTTGAAGGAAGGATCAAATCAAGAGCAGCCATTCTCAATAGACCATCTGCGCTCAATGCCCTCAATACTGCTATGGTCCGTCTCCTTTTCGTTGCTTTCTGGTTTTGCTCATACAGCCCCTAACTGCTTTTATGTTTTGGGATTGTTCATTTTCAGGTATCTCGCCTCAAGAGACTCTATGAATCATGGGAAGATAACCCGGATATTGGTTTTGTCTTGATGAAGGTATTTTCTTCTTCTGTGCCTTGTCTGCTTTTTCTAATTCTCTCAAGTTTACTTCATTCTATGCACATCCACAAATCATTTGTAACATTCTATCAATCTGCCCTGATGCTTCGACTTTGGTACACCCAATCTCATTTGCCATCTTCATCTGAAGGGTAATGGGAGAGCCTTCTGTTCGGGTGCAGATGCCGTTACCCTCTATCAACTAGTCAGTCAAGGTATACTTTTGGTTTTCCTTTTACTTCATCTGCCATCAGTTTTCAACTCAAGAGTCGAGAGTAATTGGTTTTGATCTTTTTAATCTTCTGTAACATTAGACAGTGCCGTCTCTATTATCCTTGTGCAGGGAATGTTGAGGAATGCACAAAGTATTTTGAAACATTGTATAAGTTTGTATATATCCAAGGAACATACTTGAAGCCACATGTGCGTACCAGATAAGAACTTCTTTGTGCATCTATCATATGAAACCGTTGGACATTATAATGCTGATGACACTGTTGTTCTTTCTACCTAACTATTTGATTACTTTTTTAAACAGTGTACTTATTACTAGTTTAGCAGTATATATAAGTGGAATTATGTCATTTTCTTCAACCAACAGTGGTATATTTTTCTGTGGAGCTTAGTCGGTTCTATAAATCATGTTACTATTTCTCTAAAAATATGAAACTGTTCAAGCATATGAATGTGCAATCAAATGCCTAGACAAACCAAAATGTGTTTTGATGATCACTTAATCAGAATTCATGCAGGTAGCTATCTTGGATGGTATAACTATGGGAGCTGGGGCTGGAATTTCACTCCCAGGAATGTTTCGTGTGGTGACTGATAAAACTGTATGTTACTGCTGCTTACATAATGAATGAGTTTTACAAGTGGTTCTCTTTTACTATTCTTTTTTCCTTTTCCTGTAACCTGTAAGTAGTTGATTTCTTTTCTGTGTGTAGACATATGAAATGTACAAGATCTCACTATAACTATATGTCAGTATGTGTAGTAGTGAAACACCTTTAGAGACTTATTATCTGGAGATATGCTAATGTCCCACTCATGAGAGAGAGCTGCTAGGGATTCCATTACTAAGTTTTAAATGCACTATGCATACATGGTGGAACATATTCTGTGATCAAGATACATTATTGAACCGTATGAAATTAACTTTTGTACATTTGCAAATGTGCGTAATTGTATGTGATAGGAGACTCCTCTCCTCTCTATGCATGTTTTCACCTTCAGCATCTTCCAATTTATTTATTTTTTTGTATAGAATTAAGTTCTGCACTTTTTTCTATCTTTCAAGTGATTTGTGGGCTTGTCACTTCTTATTGATGTGCCAAATCTCTTGCAGGTCTTTTGCAATCCAGAGGCCCAAATAGGTTTCCATCCTGATGCAGGAGCTTCTTATTATCTTTCTCATCTACCTGGCTACTTAGGTAACATATGCATATACATATAGAATTGGAGATTTTCTGCCCTTATCAGAATTCAAGTTCAAGATCTTTTACACCATCTAGAGAATTTCATTCACTGCCCGTCTTTTTTGCTTCACTTGTGCAGGAGAATACTTGGCTCTTACAGGGGACAAGCTTAATGGTGTAGAGATGATTGCATGTGGCCTTGCCACACATTATGCATCAAATGAAGTTTGTATTCTCTCCGCCTCAGTCTTTTGCTTGTCTTTCACTATTTTTCAATTATCTGCAACTGATGTTCATCAAAATTCTTCCTGCCAGAAACTAGCTATGGTTGAAGAACGCTTGGGTAAATTGGTTACAGACGAACCATCTGTTATTAAAGCATCTCTTGCTGAGTATGGTGACCTTGTTTATCTAGACCGGAGGAGTGTACTTGCGAAGTAATTTTCTATCACATATCTCTTGATCTGAAATTTTCTTCTCCCTTGTCCATAGATATCTTGTGTACAGTAATTTTTTCCCTTTTCCTTATCAGCTTATATATATCCTTTGGTTTGTTTCTAAATTTGAGGCTTAGGACAGTTTCTCTGCGCTTAAGTTGTATTCTCATTCTTCACCGATAACAACATGCTTTTACAAGTACAGAACATACAATCTGTCTGACTTGCTTTATCTCCAAATTTCATGTTGACTCAGGCTTGAAGGGATTGACAGATGTTTCAGCCATGACACAGTTGAGGAAATTGTTGATGCTTTGGTAAGACAATCCAAACTTTTGGTCAGTATATACGTTAGGGTTTGGGGGACTCAATTACCAATGATTTTATCATTGTCCTACAGCAGTCTTACATCTAGGAATGTTAGACAGGGATATAAAATATAACTTGAAAATATAAATTGGGTTTGTAATTCTTAAAACATATTCCAGAAGTTACTTTGGTACTGTATCTTATAAGAAAGTTAATGAATCGCTCAGGAAAAGGAAGCTGCTGATTCTTATGATGAATGGTGCACAACAGCCCTCAAGAAACTAAAAGAAGCCTCCCCTTTGAGTTTGAAAGTTTCCTTACGATCTGTGAGTTATATCTTCCTAGCATGTTATGGAGTTATAATGTATTGATTTTGTATGTATGCCTAACTGTCACCCGTTATTCAGATACGTGAGGGCAGATTTGAATCTCTTCATCAATGTCTGGCACGTGAATACCATACCTCCCTAAATGGAATTTCCAAACGGGTCTCAAGTGACTTCTGTGAGGTAGGGGTTTTATTTGAACAATTTTATGAGCATCTTTTCATATGGCCATCATATCGATTTTTGTTTTTGTACAGGGTGTTCGGGCTAGATTAGTGGACAAGGACTTTGCACCCAAGGTAATCCACTCTACTTATAGTCCTCAGAAATGTAAACCTCACTTTCTATTATCCCATTTTCAAGCTGTGATTATATGACTAAATCCATGTCAATCTGCAGTGGGACCCTCCTAGTTTGAAAGAAGTGTCTCAAGACATGGTTGACTGCTTCTTTCCGCTCCATGAAGTCGAGCCTGAGCTGGAGTTGCCAACTGCATCGCGAGAGCCATTTACGCTAGAGTGATTCACACAAGGGGATACTGAATTTTGTGCAACGCCTCGTGAAGGATAAGAAGAAACTTTGCAATGCTATGTCAAGCGTAGCTAGTTTTTGTCCATTTTAAGATTATCCTTGGAAACTATGTTGTATTTACTTGTTTTGAAACACCTGAAGATCATTTGTTGAAGACCAGTAGCTAGTTTCACACTCAAATTCAAGGATGAAGTTTTACTATTATCTATGAGATAAAAATAAAATTACACGTGAAACCCTGGACTCCCTGAAGGGTTTATTACAGTCAAATTTGCAGGCATACAGCTGGCCTTGGGCATAAATTAAGACACTTGCAGTTGGGTTTCTGATATGATATTGTTTTCTCTGATCTTTTCTTGGTGTGTTTATTCTCTCATCAGTCGAGTATCATGAATAACATATTTAACAAGTCTGAATTATTCATATTTGAAGGTCCATGACCCTTACATCTCACTTGAATTTGTGAGCAATACGAAGTTTGGACTGAGATTTGACTTGAATATGGATGTAATCTAATAGTCAAAATGTGTCTAGTCTAGGCGTCTAAGGAGGTACTCAACTTGAACATCCTTTGTGAGAGGCATAACCCATTCTCCATAGAGGCGAGACACCAGGGATGGATCAACCCTGTATTTTCCCTTTACAGTTCCATTTTGTTTTAGACTGTTAGGATCGCTGTCAAGACTCACTTCTTGCCCAAAGATCATTGATTTCTTCTCAACTCTCTTCTTCACCTTCTCTTCCACATCCGTAAACGTCAACAATTTCATCAGACCTTCTCTATCCTGGAGCAAAGTTGAAACAACCAGTTCAATACTTTTACTTACATTAGATCATTGACAATGTAGAAAAACCAAATGATAATGAAATTGAATCACACCTTGGCACGAATTGCAGGCTCATAATCTTGAGGGGCATCCCTGAATTTGACCTCAGCAACATAGTATCCATAATGAATCCTTCTAGAGATTGCCTGCAGCAGCAGCAGCAGCAGCAAGTGTATTGAATACCAAACTCTCAGCTTATGCTCTAACACCCAAGTGCGAAACACTAGCTAGTACACTATTTGCACGATTCCTAATCTAACCATAAAAAGTATGAATAAAAGCATCACTAGTTTGCAAAATGAAACTTCCGATGGGGCCAAATAATGGAGCTTTTATGGAGGACCATGTTACCAACCCAACCAATAGAAAAAACTATAGCGCCGTAGCACAAACCTGTAAGCAATCAAGATCACTGGAGGCAGTTGATGCATAGTTCCCATCATCACCAGGAGCAGCAAACAGAGGAAGCAATTGCTTCAAATATATATCCAATATCTTCTCATTAAGATTAATCGAAGCTGCAGCAGGATGCAATACCTATACATACGTGAACGATACTTAATATATAATTTTTCTCATATCAAAAAGGAGAAGAGGTACTGCGGCAGAGACAGAACAGAAAAATGAACCGACACAAAGAGACAAAGACAAAGACAAATACAGATACAAATACAAAGACGAAGACTGTGTGAGTAGGTAAGGAATTACCGGTGAATCAGCAGGAGGCGGCAGCAATGAAGGAGGTAAGTTTTCTGGGAAAAAAGGAAGTTCTTCAGGAATCACATATCTACCGGCCTGCAATAACACAAACATATATATATTATTGAAAGACCAATTAAACCGTATGAGATGGAAGAGACAATGTGAGTTTGGATTTTACGAAACTCCAAATGGCGAAAATGAAGAAACAAACAAAACATTTCACGTGAGACTAATGATGTAACCAAGAAATGAGCAGAAAGATGCATGGTCACAATGTGATTGGTTAATTACCTGAGATTGGAGGGCCTCGGTGCCTTTAACAATGAAGTTAAACAGAGAAGGAGAAGATGAAAATTTGCGGTGGTAGGTGGGAGAGTTGAGAGGGAAGGCGGCTCTCTCAATCAGCCTAAACACGATGATGTCTTCTTGGTTGATCAATGCCTGTCTCACCTTCTCGAGCGTCAGCGACTCGTTTGGCTGCTTTGGTGCTTCTGCCATATTCAGAATGTGTCTGCTGCAACTGCAACAGCTGATAGATGTTAAAGCCAGAACCAGAATAAGAAGAACAAGTCCCAAACTACCCATTTTTGTTTAGTTTGATTAATCAATTGTTAGTATTGATCAAGCAATTTGGGATTGGGAGTGTGAGATATATATATATATATATATATATATATATAGATGCCATGTATGTGAAATAAAGAAAGAAAGAGAAGACTAATTTAAGAGATGAAAACGAATAACAACCTTAGAATTGGAGTGTTTGAAATTGTTGAACAGCCGGCAGAGGTAGCTAAATAGCAGTTAATTTGTTTCAGATGGAGGGAGATAAAAGAAAACCGTAAGGACAAGACTGTGACCTTGAAGAAGAGATATCAACGGACCAAGTCAAACACTGAGAGGAGGAGAATGCGAGCCGGCGATCGGCAATGGGAAGAAAGCCTTGGTTTCAAGGTGTGTTAATACCAAAAAAAGGTGTGTTAATACTGGTGTTGATTCTGTCTTCTCTTATAAGAAATGGGTTAGTGGGGTAAAGTGAAGGTTTTGCTTAGGCTCATGGGCTTGGCTTAGCGTGCGAATCTTACACACAATTTCCTTTTTCTTAAATTTCTTTGCGCGGGTCGGTAAGTGGATGGAGCCCCACACGGGTTACGCGGTTTACCCACTCCATATTTAGTATTGGAGCAAATGCTTCTGCAAAAGAGAAGAAACATCTCGGATTGTAGATGTCCTATCCTATGATATGAGAGAGAGGACATGATCACGTTTTTTATTAAGGTCTTAACTGCCAGGATTGTGTAATGTGAAACCAAGATCTTTGTTGGTTAAGCATGAAGCTAGCAATTCTAGCATTTAGAAAAAATTGTGTTCTGAATTTCTTCAATAATTATTTTTATTCCTATTTATTAATGATTTTTTTAGTCTGTCCTATTTATTAATGATAACGACTCAAGAATCTCCGGTGTGAAAGTAGAAGGCGTAGAACGTCTACGTCCGTATAATTAATTTTACGAGGACCACTCGGCCACCAACCCAAAGCCACTTGGGTTAGTGGATCAAATATCATTATTGTGCGACCCTGCATTGCTGAAACAGTATACACAACACGGGATGGAAACCAATTAATAAGCTGCAGCCCATGATCATGACGTATTGTGTGTCTCCAGCACTTCCCTCACCACTATAAACTACCTAGGTTGCATGGACACGGACACGGACACGGCGACACGACACGGCGCGACACGGCGACACGGAAAATCTCAAAAATTCATCTTTCGACACGGCTCCGACAAGGCAAATAAAAAATATTTATATATAATTTGATATATAAAATAAATTAACAATACTATTATAAAGTTGTAAAATCTATCAATTGCATAATAATGTTTAAGAAATAACATCAAATAGTCAAAATGCAAGTGATAAAACTAGCCAATTATATATGAACCTAGTAAATCTTCTCATATTGATCAAATATTCAAATATAATTTACCTCCATATAGCTAGGCCTCAAGACTTCATCTCATCATTGAAAATCACCCTCTCTAATGCCGGTTCATCAAGGGATAAAGTTGCAAGCTCTAGCATATCCACATTCTCCTCCACCAATGACTCATGGCCATCCCCCGCAAGATCCCACATTGTACTACTAACACTACGTTCGGACGATGGTTCCGTTGATGCTGCACTTGAACTCATCCTATTAAAGTATTCAACAATTCAATCATCACATCTAATTACTTCGACTTGAGCTATCAAACACTAGTACACTACCCAATTGAGCTATCAAACACTACCCATTAAAATCATATCAACAGTTCAACAATCAACACCCATTCAATAATCTAAACTTTTTAAAAAAAATTGAATTACCTTACGCTGGCAGAGGCTGGGAGCTGGGAGCTGGAGGCTTGAGACTTGAGGCTGAGGCTGAGGGAGGCTGAGGCAGGGAGCAGGGAGCAGGGGGCAGGGGGCGGGAGCAGGGGTTGGGGCAGGAGGCAGGAGGCAGGGGCTGGGGCAGGAGGCAGGGGCTGGGGCAGGAGGCAGGAGGCAGGGGCTGGGGCTGGAGGCAGGGGCTGGAGGCAGGAGGCAGGGGCTGGGGCTGGGGCTGGGGCTGGGGCAGGAGGCAGGGGCTGAGGCTGGGGCTGGGGCTGGAGGCAGGAGGTAGCAGGAGGCAGGGGCTGGGGCTGGGGCTGGAGGCAGGGGCTGGAGGTTGAGGCAGAGGGCAGAGGCTGAGGCTGAGGGAGAAAGGAGATGCAAGGGGAAAGCCAGCAAGGAAGGAGAAGGAGAAAGCCAGAAGAGAAGCAGAACGGCTGAGAGAGTTTTTTAGGTTTCAAACGTCGGTCAACGTGTCGGTCAACGTGTCCAACAGTCAACTTTTTCCGATACGCCACGTGGCGTGTCCGATACGGCGAAAAGGCGTATCGTGTCGTATCGGCGTGTCGGGACGTGTCGGACACAGCGACACGCCTCTGCCTGCCGTATCCGTGCAACATAGTAAACTACTCATTCAAAAGACACCTCTCAATACCAAATTAGGGCACGCAAATGATCAACTGTCACTATAAATCAGAGACGGAATAAGCTAGTTTACACAGAATCATCATCAGAAGCCCAATGATGCAGAAATCCAAGTCCAATACCAAACAGCACATTACTCGGCCCATATTAAACGCTTCCGGAAGTAAATCACTGGAATTATGTGATGGCCTGCGGCTTGCGAGCTACTACGTTGAGAATTGAGATGGAAAAACAACATGAAAGCTGCTTGTATTACAATGCAGAATTATTGTGAGGCAATAAACTATGCTGATACATTCTCGATCAAAAAACAAAGAGAAGATATAATCATGACTAGCTACGTACATATCACGCACTGCTAGTCTGCCGCTACACTTCAAATATTAGGACAGACACTCTTCGAAACGAAAACTTTGATCCCTGCATATAATGCGATAGGCTCCGCCAGCTTGGTCTTACTTCACCTCTGTACAATGTGGATGTCACCTAATTACGCGAATATGGAAGTTCTGATTCATGGCCTGACATTAGTCTTGCTGTGTCTCTCCACCATGATACCTCTATTTCTTTCTCCTGCAGCTTCTGCTCTGCACATTCTAAAGCATCTTCCAGTTCTTTTATCCGCTCCTCTTGTCTCGTTTCCAGCACTTGATGTAATTTCCTCTCCAGTTCAAGCGGAGCAACTCCACAGCCCCACAGCATTTCATCGCTGTAATCCGTTGAGGCTGAGTCTCCTACTCCCCCGCGGTTTGAACCAATGTATCCGATTTCCTGCCACATTTTTCAACATTCAGACATCAAGTATGCAATCAAGTCCCTTTTTTTTTTACTTGCAAGTATGTATTGCAGGTTTAATCTGTACCTCTAGCCTTTGCTGCTGCGGGGACCTTGGAATGGAGAAACTATCTTCTGAATCCAATTGGAGTTGCAGTCTCTCTAACTCGGCGTGAAGTTCTGCCTCTAATTCACCCATTCCTGCCACATATTCATCTCCTTCTCCTTGGTTGCCAACAAAATCAGATGACTCGTCGCGGCGGACGGCAACAGATTGGAGAGAAAACTGGCTACCAGAGGCAGAGGTGGATGCTTGTTGTTGGAAATTGGTGGAGAAAGAAGTAAACTTGATGTCATTATTATTAGGCTCCACCTGCTTACTGCCCAATTCTTGTTTGGCATTATGGAGAATCAACTCCATTTGGGTCCGCAGTTCCACCATCTTGCTCAGTTCGTTTTTACCAGCAGCAATCACACAAAGCAAACCACACGCCACCCCCAAGTTGAACGAGCTCGAGCCCGAATCCACACCACACCGCTCCCCTGCCCATTTAGATTAAAGAAAATGTGAAAACCCAGAGTCGACGAGAATTACAAGTAAATCGACGAGAACCAGAGTCAGTCGTACCATTGTGACACTCGCTGTAGAGGCCATTTGTCGAACACCTTGTATCTCTGGCGATTTGGTTGCCGCCGCCTTTGTCGCTCCGTGCGTGAATTTTGGTTGTTCGACGACGCTTGAGAGCGGAGAACCATCGAGAGAGGATCCGGGGCGGCGTGGTGCACCGCGCCATGGTGAGTTTCCGGGGTTCATACTCGTCTGCGTCCATCAGTAGAATATCAGCGATGCGAAGAACGCGGCGAGTCTCGGGGTATATATAGGAGGACGGCTCATCCTCCTCATCCTTGTTCTTCTTCTGCATCTTTCGGAATTAAATGCGATCGATCAACTCCGATTGAACGGACAGATTTAATTTCACCTTCGAATTGGAGGGAAATCGCCGCTTATTTCTATCAATTACTCCACTCTATTTTTCGTATTTATCATCATTCCCAACCCGATTTTGCTTCTTTTTCATTCGGGATTTGATAATCAAACCCCTTTATTTTATTTTAATTCTCAAGATTAAATTTTGAATTTCGAATTTCAAATGTACTCATCCTCTCTTTTTTTAATTATTATTATCAATCTTTATTGATTTGGAATTATCAGCACCAACCAAAAAAAACAAAAGAATTATCCACCACCAACCTAACAACTAATACCATTAATTAGGAAAGTTAATGGAGTGATTCTATGTATAAGCACAAACGGTTTACAAATCAAACAAAATAAACCATCTTGAACAATATCATATAAGTATGCCAAATGAAGATGCAGAAGTTAGTTAATTATGGTATCACATCTTACTAATATTCCATTCTATGGTGGTTATACAGTGCTTACTAGTGTGAAATCGAATTCATATCAATGTACTTTTACCATACCATTTGGAACATTTTAAGGTATCCACTTAGGTGGTGAATTACTCCCCACTTGGGATCACATTTGACATCTTTACTTAAAAACGTCCGGTGCCATCAGTATATTCAATTAAATCTTCATATACACACGGTATTAGGGTACTGTATTATTTTATACAAAGACAAACTGGTTTTAGAGCACTTCGTATTGAAACTTCTAACGCAAACTGGTTTACATTGTAATTTATTTGTTTATTTATTTATTTGAACGGTTCTATTCATTTGTTTCTTTCACTAAAAGTTGCATCGATCTGTTGTCGAACTCTATTTTCCGGCAACATTTCTTCTGTTAGAGGATGTAACACATAGAGCTCTACAAACACAAATTAAAGTCAAGATTGATGATATGAATTAGATAATTTGCTTCTTCTCCAATAATATAGAGAGATAAAACTTGGGCAGTCCTTGGCTACTTGTAGGTCGGACCATGGTGTCTCAGCCCATTTACGGGCCGGCCTAGTAATTAAAGAGCGGATAATAATTTATATACGAGTGTGTCGATGGCTCGATGCGAAGAAAGTAGAAGTTTGACAGAAACCACACGTGCAAGTAAAGCAAGGGAAAAAGCGAAACCAAATTAATTAAAGAAAATCAAAGGACACATCATCACCTGGCTCGTAACCTACAGACAACAACACAACACAGAGCGAAAGAGAGACAAAGCCCAGATCCCCCTTCATTCTTCCAGTTATTATCTCTCTCTCTCTTCTTGTTTTGTTTGTTTAACGATACCACTATACCAAAATCGCCATATCCGACCTGTTTCTCTTGCTTCAACATGACGTACCCTTCAAGTGGAGAAGGACAGCATCCACGTTCTCTCTGTCTCACTCACTCACTCACGAACCTCCTTGTTTGTTCTTGATTGAAAGCTAAGTCTCTCTCTTTCTCTGATATGTGTGAATGCCAAGACAGCCCCATCAACAACAGCAGCAGCAGCATCATAAAGTGAACCTTAGACACCCATCAAACTCAATTCCCCATCACATTCTTTCCTCCCTATACATATTCTCCCCAATTTGGTATGCCATACCACCTGAGACCCGACTTGGCCTATTGTCTCTTCAATTCCACTAGTCCCTGCTTCTCCCGGATCTTGAAACGCAATGGCGCTTTTCAGAAAGTTCTTTTATCGGAAGCCACCTGATGGCCTCTTAGAGATCTCCGAAAGGATTTATGGTTATGCGTCTCCCTCCCTCTCTCTCTCTCTCTCTCTCTCTCTCTCTCTCTCTCTCTCTCTCTCTCTCTCTACTCTTATCTCATCTATTTCAAATACGCTCCTTCTATCATGTTTCAATGCTTTAATGTCGCCTACGTTTTGATTGTTAACATATTATTAACACAGTCTTGAGTTGTTTAAATTGAGCTGTCTATATTTGGAGATAAAACACCCACACCCTTTTTAAGTGAACTTTACTAGCTTCATTGATTCTACCTGAATGTAAATGGAGATTGTTCAACACATTTATATGTCAAGCCTCACGTAGTCCTGCTCGCTCTCATTACACGAGTCTTGTAATTTCTGTCTCTCTCAGGCATTCACCAACACTATTGAACATGTTTTACCCGGAAAGAAAAAAGAAGTTGCAGATAAATATAATACAGGCTCTTTCTCAGCTTATTAAATTCTGTTTGGCGTGATGCATTAATATGCGTAATAATCCATCTTGTATTCTCTGTTTATATATATAAATGTTCAACGATGCGTATATTGCTGAAAAGAACTATTCTTATGTTTGTTGGGTTACATGTATGTGCTGCAGAAGAATTTACTGTGTACATTTTTTTTTAATCACCTGTTTTCATTTTATTTCGACCTGCAGTTTTTGATTGCTGTTTCAGCACGGATGTCTGGGAAGACAATGAGTATAAAGTCTACATAGGAGGCATAGTCGCTCAACTTCGCGAACAGTTCGTTGATGCTTCATTCTTGGTCTTTAACTTTCGAGAAGGAGAAAAACAAAGCCTGATTGCTAACATATTGTCTGAGTATGACATGACTGTAATGGACTACCCGCGACAATATGAAGGTTGTCCACTTCTCACAATGGAGACAATTCACCACTTCTTGAGATCAAGTGAAAGCTGGCTATCACTCAGTCACCAAAATGTTCTCTTGTTGCATTGTGAACGAGGTGGATGGTTGGTATTGGCCTTCATGCTGGCTGCACTCTTAATTTACAGGAAGCAGTACACTGGGGAGCACAAGACGTTAGACATGATCTATAAGCAAGCCCCTCAAGAAATTTTGCAGTTAATGTCACCTCTAAATCCAATGCCTTCACAGCTGAGGTATCTTCAGTATATTACAAGACGAAACGTCGGAGCACGGTGGCCTCCACTGGATAGGGCACTTACGCTGGACTGCATAATTATTAGATTAATTCCTAATTTGGATGGAGAGGGTGGTTGCCGTCCATTGTTTAGAATATATGGACAGGATCCTTTCATGGTTGTTGATCGGACTCCTAAAGTTCTCTTTTCTACCCCAAAACAGAGCAAACTCGTACGACATTACAAGCAGGTGGGATGAGGCATTTCTTTCACTTTAAAAAAAATGATAATACATGGTTTTGGTTCTGTTTTCTATTCTCTTTGCTCTGGTCTTGGCATTTCCTTCGCTTATAGCTTTTTCGGTATAATTTTTGTACTATCTTCAGTTTACCTTGATCGCATTTATCGTTCTAATTCTTCACATCTTGGTGCAGGCAGATTGTGAACTAGTTAAAATTGATATTCATTGCCATATCCAAGGGGATGTGGTTCTAGAGTGTATTAGTTTGGATCATGATCTGCAACATGAAGAGATGATGTTTCGTATCATGTTCAATACAGCCTTTATAAGGTCCAATATTCTGATGCTTAATCGTGATGAAATAGATACACTATGGAATATTAAAGACCAATTTCCCAAGGATTTCAGAGCAGAGGTATCTATTTCCTGCTTTTCCTAATGTTTAACATTTTCATCATCATCAATTTTAATGATACTGTTTTTCTATGATAAAGATTCTTTTCTCCGAGATGGATGCCGGTACTTCTCTTATATCAATTGATTCGCCTGGTTTTGAGGAGAAAGATGGCCTTCCAGTGGAAGCATTTACAAAAGTCCAGGAGATCTTTAGCAGTGTGGATTGGCTAGATCCAAAAACGGATGCAGCACTTAATGTGCTCCAGCGGATTGCGTTGTCAAATGCTATTCAGAAGCTGGACAGTGGTTCAGTCAATACCACAGAACCAACTGCTGAAGAACTTAATTCAGAAAATAATATCAGGTGTCCTACTTTCGTGGCTCGGGGGAAACACGGCAGTGTTTCCGCAGCTCAGGGGAGACATGGCAGTGCTTCTGCTGATGATCCAGAAACAGGAGATAATACCAAGACTACCACTCATGTGGCTTTAGGAGAGCAATCTATGTCGAACTTTGAAGTGTCTGCAGATGCCAGTTTTAGTAGAAAAAAGTTTGAATCCCAAGAACTGCAAGTAGCTCTCCAACGGTCTGCCCAATCTAAATTCATAACTCAGCGAGTACATAAGACTCTACCTGCACCAGTTTCATATTGTAGTTCCTTGCAAGTATCACCAGTGTCTATGTCAAGATATCAAAGTGCACCCTCAGCCCTTGGCATTACAGCTCTTCTACATGATCACGCTGCATCTAGTAGACAAGATGAAATCACACATCCTGTGATTGTATCTCCATCTTCCCTCTCCTGTTCAGCTGCTGATTTAACTGCACCTAAATCTGTGCAGCCTGGTCAGCTGTCTATTTCCACACCTCAACTACTATCATCATCACAAACACCACTGCAGTTGCCATTGCAATTTCCAGGGAATGCAACAGTAGCAAAGACTCCTGCTGTTGTTAATCTGCCGTCTCACCTGCCAGCAGCAGTTCCCCAACAAACTCCAAATGCACTCCAAGACTCTGAAAATACATTACAGGGTACAAGTCAATCTGCATTACTTTCTTCTTCCCCTCCTCCACCTCCTCTTTCAGGGGCATCTCCATCATCCTTTGTTAAGAGCTCAGTGTCAACTCTACCTCCACCCCCACCTCCACCCCATTTTGGTTCAAGGGCATCTCCATGTCTCTCAGTCAAGAATTTTATTTCATCTCCTCCCCCTCCCCCTGCTCCTCCAATCCCTTCTTTCTCTCAGGCAGCCCTATCAACCTCGTTCAAGAACTCAGTTTCTGTTCCGCTTCCTCCCCGTTCCATTCGAGGAACATCCTCCATGAACAACTCAGTTTCAGCTCCCAATTCGCTTTCACCTCCGCCTCCTCCTTCCTATCCAGGAACAACATCCTCTGTCAAGAACTCTGTTTCAGCTCCCCCTCCCCCTCCCCCTCCACCCCCTGGTTCTGCTTCTTCTTCAGCTGCTTGTCCCACTTCTTCTGGACTGCATATGGAGTCAACAGCAGTCATCATGTCTGGTCTCCCTCCACCGCCTCCACCTCCTCTATCAACTTCTGCCATTACATCTGCAGCGCCGCCGCCACCCCCTCCTCCAGCTTTTGCATCAAAGCAATCCTTGTCCAAGAATTCGGTACCTGTACCACCACCTCCTCTTCCCAATGGGGTTTTAAAAACTGCTGATTCCATCCCAACATCTCCTTCAAGGGCTGGTAATCTTGATGTATCTTCAATTCCAGGACCACCTCCTGGAGTTCCATTTAGTGCAAAGGGACGGGGTCTATCACGTACCATTTCAAGAAATCAGGCTCAACCTAAAAAGGCAAATCTGAAGCCATACCATTGGTTAAAATTAACACGAGCAATGCAAGGAAGCTTGTGGGCAGAGGCTCAAAAACCTGATGAAACAACCAAGTATGCCTCACTTGTTAATAGATCTTTCAATTCATACAATGCAGGATGCTATAGTTCTGATGTCATTAACTGTGTTCAGGACACCAGAGTTCGACATGTCAGAACTTGAAAGTCTTTTTTCTGCCGCTACTCCAACAACTTCAGAGGGACATTCAGGGGGGAAATCGGGACGCCGAGCCGCAGGACCTAAATCTGAGAAAGTTCAGCTAGTAAGTAGAATGCTGTACCTCTTTTGTTCTTTTTGTTTTTAGGTAAAAGTGTAGTTTGAGTTACATTATAATTGGTTCTGCTTTCAGATGGGTTCCTCTAGGAATTTTGTAGCATCAAAAAATGTATCACATTTTTTTATTTTAGCTGTTTGTGCTAATGGAACCTCATATTATGTTTGTACCATCCTTCCAACAGATATGATACTGTGTTTTTGCAAATCGCATGCCATGAATTGAAAATTGCTTTAGCAGATTTTTTGTACCCTTTTTTCTACTCAAACAGATATGAACCAAAAGTAATAGCAATGTGCATGCTCACTTGGTCTATCCTTGCTTCCAATGGATGTGATATCTGTGTTTTTGCAAGTCGTATGCCATGAACTGAAGACTGCTTTAGCAGATTCCCTTTTTTACACACATGATTACTTGAGTTGTCTTCCTGCCCTAATATTTACGAGGTATGTTGCTTCTTGCAGATTGAGCTAAGGCGGGCTTATAACTGTGAGATAATGCTTACTAAAGTTAAAATCCCATTGCCTGATTTGATGGTAAGCTAAATATTGAAAGGCGCATGTTTGTTTCATTGCTTATATATGATCCTTTACATTTGAGTTAAATTTGTCATCTTGTACATGAATGAGTGTCAGTAATAGGATGGCAGTATTCATTTATATAGTTTCTATTTGTATAAAATTACTTATTTCAGTTTGGGATGTTTGTGTTGATTTCTATCCTCTGACGTGGCTACTGAACATGATGACCTGGTTCCAAGCAGTACAATTATAAATGGGTAGTTTTTTAGAAGATGCATGGTATATGCTTGTTTTCTGGTATCTAGATGTTGGGATGCAGTATTCTTAATTAAGCAATTCCAGCTTGTTTGATTGGTTTCTTGCTGTTCTTATTGACATCTTTCAGAGTTCAGTGCTTGCCTTGGATGAGTCAGCATTAGATGTTGATCAAGTTGAGAACCTCATAAAGTTTTGTCCAACGAAAGAAGAGATGGACTTACTAAAGGTATATTCTAGAACTTCCACTAATTACAGTATACTTAAAACTGCAAACAAGACGTGGTTAGGCCTTCTATTTTCCTGAATAATGTATTTTCTTTTTTGGTGGTCAGGGGTATAACGGAGATAAGGAAAACTTGGGGAAATGTGAACAGGTCAGTGTGGATTATAATTTTCTCTGTTTACTTTCAGGTCTTGATGCTTTGGTTAATTTCCTTATGCTGCTCATGACAGTTTTTCCTAGAATTAATGAAAGTACCACGAGTAGAACCCAAACTCAGAGTTTTCTCATTTAAAATACAATTCCATTCCCAGGTAAGGAGAGTTTCTCTAAATGTGATGCTCTGGACAATATCTTGTCTTGTGCTTGCTATTTTACATTTGTCCATGGTGTTGCATTTTTCAGGTTTCTGATCTTAGAAAGAATTTGAACACTGTCAATTCGGTAGCAGATGAGGCAAGCTTCTTCTCATTTTTAGTACTTAAGAGTTTTTCCGTGATTGAACAATTTTCTCATGAAGTATTCCAAAAAACATTGTGTTTATCAGATCAGAAATTCAGAAAAACTGAAAAGGATCATGCAAACCATTCTTTCTCTGGGTAATGCCTTGAATCATGGAACTGCAAGAGGTGAGTATATTGAATTGATTTATATATGTTCATGATGTGTATAGCGTGGACATAATATATCACACAGCACACTTTGGTGTTGTGCAAAAGTTAATGTACAGCTGGTGGTAAAAGTACCAGTTACATATTAAAAATGGTTTTCTGTTAATCGTAACAACACTGCAATAACGAAGCTACTGTGGTCATATTCTTTGGCGATTGGTTTAAGGTCTTATTCCTTGAAGCTCCAATGCCCCCTATTCTTTCTCTGTGGCAGCTGTTATCTTATTTAGAGCACTTCCTGTAGGTTCTGCTATTGGATTTCGATTGGATAGCCTCCTGAAGCTCACTGATACGCGGGCTCGGAATAACAAAATGACTCTAATGCATTACCTTTGTAAGGTGAACCATTATTTTTAGACTTTTGGTTGATTTTAATATTTGGCGGGAGCCTTTTTGTACAGCAAAACAAATTTTTAGGTGTTAATCCCAAACCGAACTGAGACTGTTGGAACCTCTTTGTATTCATAACTCATCTTTAATATCATAGGTGCTTGCGGAAAAGCTGCCAGAACTTCTTGATTTTCCGAAGGACCTTGTAAGTTTGGAGGCTTCAACAAAGGTATGATGGCCTTTCTCTTTAATATTCTTTTTAGGTAATAATTTCCTTTTACATTTGGCATGAGTGAGCTGAATTTTGTATTACTATGTAGATACAATTGAAATATTTGGCAGAGGAAATGCAAGCCATTAGCAAAGGCCTAGAAAAGGTTGTACAAGAGTTGACAGCCTCAGAAAATGATGGTCATGTGTCGGAAACTTTTTGCAAGGTTACATACATCAACTCCTTCATTCTTACATATCCACTGGAGTTGGCTAACCAAATTACTTTTTTTTTAATGGAACTAACTAACTAAATTACTTTAACTGAAGAAAGATGTGTGGAAAACAAAGTTTCCACGCTAAGAAACGGAACCAAAATGAAACAGGATAGAGTTTGTACACAGAATAGCCTCCTCGGAATTATGTAATGACGTCTTATTGACTTGATGAGGTTTACCTCTGATAAATTCGAGAGGTTTACCACTTTCTAGATATTCCTGATTATAAAAAATGGTCAGTATAAATGAATGCCATGAACGTTTTCATTCTTAATAGATCACCAATGTTATTATGTTTCTATTTATTAGTATTTCAATATATTAACTTAATATCACGCATTGCGAAATGATCAGACGCTAAAGGAATTTCTTGGTTATGCTGAAGCTGAAGTGAGGTCATTGGCTTTACTTTATTCTAATGTGGTACGTATCATCTTTTGCATAAATGAGTTGGATTTGAATACTGATGGTTTGTTTGTGACTTGAAATGAAAACAATGATAAGCATATCATCTAACGGGTATGTCTTCAGGGTAGAAATGCAGATGCACTGGCTCTTTATTTTGGGGAAGATCCTGCTCGGTGCCCATTTGAGCAAGGTAAATATATTGTTAACAGTTTCAGTTTATGATCTGCATGTCTTTTGTGATATTGTGCTAGACTGTGTTTTGTAATAATGTGTCATATATTCTCTTTGTGCAAATCTGTCCCGTAGTTGTATCTACGCTGCTTAACTTTGTGAGGATGTTTGTCCGAGCTCATGGGGAGAATTGTAAGCAACTTGAATTCGAAAGAAAGAAAGCCCTGAAAGAGGCAGAAAATGAGAAGATGAAAGGGGGGACGCTTTCAAGAAGGGAGTCAGGGCGCTTGATACAGACTCCCATTAAGAGTACCAATATTAAATCCTAATGAATCATTTAACTATGTTCTTTTGAGCAACAAGCTCTTCTGCCTGTGTGGATATATTGCCCCCACCGATGAATGAATGTCAATTTTTATGACTTGGAGAAGACTGCCATATCATTGAAAGTAATGTCAGAACGGGGAGACGTTCTCTGCAAGTGAGTATCAATCCTATCAGAACAACCCTTTTCTGGTTTTTGGAACCTAGCTCCCTACTTGCATGAGACTATTTGATGATTCCATTGATATGGTTGTTTTGCAGCAGAAGTTGATTGTAGAGTTCATGCAGGAGTCCCTTGGTTCTAAATTTTCCATTAACTATCAGATGAGCAGCCAATTGTAGGGGTCTTGTTGTATAAAAATGCCCCTATATTATTAGTTTCCTCTTTAATAATATAGTTACAAAGCCCTGTTCTTAGTTGTAGGGTAGATAGTATGATTTTCTATTTCAGATATAGGAATGTAAATCTTGATTTGAGATGATAGTAAAAGAAATATATTATTAAATCAATTAGTTATCTGAGGATTTGCCGTGTAAAGTATGAACACGTTCTGTTTTTTTTTTTTTTTTTTTCACAAGATGAGAGTATGGAAACATCAATATGATGAATTCCCCATTTCTATATGGCTTACTCTGGCCTGACGGGCGAGGAATCATTTTTTTAGAAAGTACAAATCATATTGCTCAAAATTACGAATTAGTTTTCGAGTGAAACTGAAAGTCAGAAAAGATGTGAGGCAACTTGACGACGTTAATTGCATGCATGTCTCAATGTCTGGCTTTAGGTATGGATGAAACGGCAAAGTGAGAACATACGAGTTTCAACATTTTTCCTTGTAGGACAAATAGGGGTGGAGTCGGGTTAGTTTGTAGGGATGATAGTGTAAGGAGTATCGCTGTATGTGCTAAGTCTCATCTATATGCTAACTCAGCTCTTGTAGGGAGGGTTTACTTCTTGGTCTTAGCCAAGGTTGGGTTAACATTGAAAGTAATTCTTTTGTGTTGGTAGCTGCTCTTAATCATTCTTGAGCGAATATATCGGAGGTGGGTCGATTATAGAAGATTGCAAATGGTATTTACTTGTTTTGCCCTCTTCTACTATTACTCACATCTTCTAGGAAATTAATTGTGTTGTAGATCATCTTGCTCTCTTTACTTGTGGCAGTTTGGTTTGAGGAACCTCCTAACATCACGAGAATATGTGTGGAAGTTCTATTGTAACAGAGAGTATTGGTCTTACGTCCCCATGTTGCAAAATATTTGATCTTCTAATAATATTTGCTGACTCCTAACTGTTGTTAGGGGCTCCGCTTCCAAAAAAATCTGCATATTTCATTAAAAATAAGTAGTCGTATAATGATTAAACCAAACTTTCCTATTTTCTACGACATATGAGCACGGATGCATCCATTGATGGAACTAATTTCTCCTTGATATTAATATAATGAGATGAGGGTGAGAGAAGTTTGGAGAGATGAACGTTTAGTTGCGTGCACTTGGCCTCTCAATATATCTACTACTATAAAGAGCACCCAAAACTTCACTAAATTGTGAACTGTCAAATCTATCATTCTATAATTTTATCATCACACAGACAAAATGACAATTATGCAAAAATACAAATGTTTCACCAATGTTTTTACCAAAACTATTCCTCGTAGGAAACAAAAAATTTAAAAAAAAGTCTTTCAAGAATACACTTCAAATAAAATTCTGCAAACCCGTGACTAAAACACATGCATCGCACGGGTACATGACTAGTTAATAGAAACGCAACATAGCAGTTTGATAAATAACAAACTACTCAAAATTACCAGACAACAATTTAGTTTACAAATAACTCACTGTTTAATTTGATAAAACAAATAAGAACCAAAATTTATAAATAAGGATAAAGTGATGGCAAGTTGCCACATGTCATAAAATATTTTTTTTACCTCTCTTTGACTCATAGTGTTTGCTACTATCAATGGAGATGTTATATGCTACTGTCGATTATAAAAACTAATTGCTACTATCGACTATAAAAACTAACTGTTACTCTGTCGAATTAAAAACTAGTTGCTACTGTTGACTTGGAAGACACCTGCTACTGTCGACTTGGAATGTACCTACTATTGTTGACTATAAGTCTAGTTAACTGCTACTGTGGTTTTTGGTGAGCAAAATTCAAAATTTTAAAATTTCTTAAAACATATGTAATATGGTACTTAAATGATAGCCCATGACATAAGGAACAATTTTATATATTGGCTCACCTCAAAATTACCGGTGGTTTGGCCGGAAAACTTAAATTTGCTGAAAAAAAACTAAAAAATGAGGAGAGATAAATTTTTTTAATCTAAAAGTGTTATTTGTTAATCAGTTTTGTTTTACTTATTCTTTAAACTTAGACTTATGTCCTAATTTGTATAAGAAATATGAAAATTGAGTTTTTAGTTAATTCAAACGTGGTCTAATACAACTAAGTAATTTTCTATCTGATAAATAAATACTCGGTAACAAGTACAACAAAGACAGAGTTCAATCCTCGTAAATCTAGTTGACAAAAACACCTCTGTTGATTCGGATAACCATTTGCATCCATCCCTTTAACGTATATATGTACCTGTCTACAGTCTGGGAAACTTAATAGAGACACATAGCTTGTACATTCCATGTTTAATAATGGGGTATTAGGTGCAACGTCGAGCAGTTGTAATGGAGCGGGCAACTGCAGCAGCTAAAGCTACAGTGAAATTCGGATCTTTGGTTAGACTAGTAACACATTCTTGTATTTTCTCATTTTCATAGGTCTTATCAGTAGTACTAATAGTGCCAGTAGGGCTTCCTCCTCGTCCTGCTATGTTCTCTTCCTGATTGGATTTGAATTTGGAGCCGGAGAGAGTGAGATCAAGATTTGTAGGCTCCGGCCGAGAAGGATGACTCCTCATGGTAATAGAGCCAGCTGCGGTACTAGTACTGGTGCTTTCTAGCACTCCATTTACTACTGCCTGAAGAAAATCAACAGGCATAATCTGATTTGGAGGAGATGGGGCTAGTGTTGATGAAGACGAATTCGACGATGAAATAATTTGTCCAAGCATCAGGGAATTAGAGTTATTGACGATATCATGATTGTGGTGGCCTTCATACGTTGCCACAAGGATTGACTTGTCCTGCATGCATCTCTGCACCTTCTTTTTGACAGGGCAAGTTGGAGCCATGGAGCACCTGAAATAAGCTCGAGGGGATGATGGGTTGTCCTTGGTCACCTTCTGTCCGTACTTCCTCCATTGATATCCATCTTTCACAATCTGTAGTTAGTATGCATTCATTTAGTCGTTGAAATCAGACCCAACTCGATCATGCAGAAAGCTAATTAACTAATTTATTAATTAATAAAACTCATCAAGAACTGATAGATGCGCGCATATATAGAGTATACATCTAGCACCTACTTACGAGGGTGTTGTCTTTAGAGTCGGTTCTCACAAGGAACTGCGATGTCGTATTGGCTTCCGGAAACTGATGCTGCTGCTGCTGATTGCAATGAGCAAAAACAGTTGTTCTTGCCCTCTTGTTTGCAGTTCGATCGTATATATCGTATGATGAGCATCCTGAGCCAGCACTAGTCATCTGATGATAATCATGACCATCGTGTGCTGAAGTCGACTTGTTTTGCTGAAGTTGGAGGCGGAGCAGTTGAAGATGGGCTTCGAGTCTAGAGTACTTGCTGCTCATAGCTTCAACTAGGAATCTCAAAGCTTCGTTCTCTTTCCGCACACATTGAAGGTCTGCTTCCAGACTATCTCCCAGCTGCTGCTGATCAATGGTCCATCCAAGATCAGAAAGAAACCATTAATTAATAGATCAAAAGCAGAGAAATTGAGTAGATGATCACATCAAATTAAACAGTGTACATGGAGTAAAATCAACACGTATTATCACCGAAATTATTTCTAATCGAGCATTGAATCAACATCTACCGATCAGTCATGTACGTACCCGCTTTTCACTGCTAGAGGTATGAGAATTTTCCATAATAAGCCGATGATATGGTGAAGTCTTGATTAGCTAGCTATAGTCAATTAGCTTGCTTGATGACGTAGAAATTAACTGTTGGGCCAGCTAATTAACTGGCCAGCTGCCTGCAGGAGTCCAGATCTAAGATATTAAATATGGATGAGATGGGATCAAGCTTGACACTAGCTAGTGATCGAGATGGAATGAATCGAAGAAGATGGTGAATTAGAATCAGAACGTACAGAGTTGGTGATCGAATGCAGTAGTATACCATATGATATACCTATATATAAAGGTTGAAGATCGGTGGCCATCAAGCTAGGAGGAAGTTTCACATGAATGAACTGATTCAACAGTCGACTCAAGTACACGTCTACATACACAATAAAAAGTAATTAATATCTAAGTGGAAAATTTCCTTGGCTAGCTCGACTACGATGTCTAGCTTAACAAAGTACTAGTCCACATTACATATGCGCGGGTTTGAGTGTGATAGACAAGTGATTTGGATAAGTCGATCCATGAGTTTAGATCGAATACAGTGATTGTTGCACGAGGAGTCGAGGACGTATAAGGCGTGACGTATAAGGGAGTGATGTGATCCTTCGATTCGTGAGTGAACAAGTCATTACATTACATATGGTCTTTGTATATAGTCTTTGATGTCCATCTTCCACTTTATTGCCTTTTCTTTCAATTGTAGGAAAAGCCAAGGAATCATCGGACAACGTAGTACATCAACCTCCACCTACGCATGATCGATCATATATGTGATATAGAATTATAATGATACATTGATACTAAGTGGTTAGGTTTTGTTTAATCTATATATGTATATTATATATAACCGGCCATCTGAAAATGATAACTTCTCGCCCTTTCATGTACTCAATCAATAAATCGGATGTTTTAGGTTTAGCGATTTGTATATAAACAAGTTTATAACAACTAGAAAATGCAACTTTTAATGACTCGTTTTTTCTATATAGTTTCTCAGAATTGTTGTTTATGTGAGCAGTACTTCTTTTCGATTGAAATATGTGAGCATTACTTAATTACGGCCACCGGAAATGAGAACACGCTTGGAATACTAGCTATTTGATTAGTTCATTAAGATGGCAGCCAAAGTCTTTGTTCACATCTTGTTGCAGTTAGTCCTAGTCAATGGTCGTTGAAGTCAATCACGTAATATTAACCTAAACCACACGACCCACATTGAGAAATATTCACCCACACCCACCTCCCTTCTCATGCATGCATCATTATCTATACGTCACCCATAAGGCCATAACCAAATGCCTGCGTACGACATATATAAACACCAACTAAATAATCGAAAATTGTCAAACCTTTTGTTCTTGTCTTTTTTTCTTTTCTTTTTTCTTCTAGTTATACTAGATCCAAAAGGAGCAAATGTGAGTCACGCAGGGCCCATATGTATGTAATACATCGATCAGTATCCAGAAATTGTTTTCACGTGTATCTACAATTATAATAATGGTCATACAGAAAATCCACCTGCTTGAATTATAAGCCCAAGTGGACCAGGACCTCGACCTTTTCATCAGATCATACAGAAAAGCTACTCGATCAAAAATTATCCAGATGTATTTACG
This sequence comes from Argentina anserina, assembly GCF_933775445.1. Classification (NCBI taxonomy): domain Eukaryota; kingdom Viridiplantae; phylum Streptophyta; class Magnoliopsida; order Rosales; family Rosaceae; genus Argentina; species Argentina anserina. Next base: position 30,059,372 of record NC_065873.1, on the reverse strand, counting down.
ATCGGCTACTTGAATGCCAATTGGATACCACATTACCACTTATATATTCTGGTAAAGTTATACGGCTGGAATGGCTGAATGGTTATATTTTTATGTAAGTACTCTGATTGACTAAAAATCAATGGTTTGCAAAGTATATCGATCCATGCACTCTCTCAATCATCTTACATTCCAAGAGCACTTCGTACCAATTTATGTCTATCCATAACTGCGGAGAGAACAGAAACCTTCAATTGATCGAACGCAGATTCCTTCAACCCCAAATTGGACGTCCAAGCCGACTATCATGGCCACCGATCACGAGTCCCTCTCAGCCGTCGATACCTTCATTGCAAATAGTCATCCGTCATCCTTACTTCTTTGATTGATTCTTGATACTCGGTTAATTACGAACAAAGCAACCATTGATTCCTGATTCTTATGCACCGCTTTTCATATTCCTGAATTATTTGATTCCTTTTCTCAAGCTAGTGTAGAACGTACGGATGGTTACATATAAGATATAACATCGCATTACGTTTGTAGCACATATACGGATACGAGTATCCGTATTTGACACAATACGATACGAAAACACGGTAAATTAATTTTTTTTTGACACGGACACGTGGGTGACACGTTAATTAACTATTATTTTAATATTTAAATATATTTAATAATTAAAAAAATTGTGCTACACTTATTAATATGTCATAGGTATATACAAGGAACCATTGCATATAAATGATATAATTCTCTATACTTATTTATGTAAGAATGAAACATATAATTTGTGGTCAAACTTTAATACTTATTTTTACTGAAGTCAAATTCATGATAATTAATTGGAATTGACATGTGTTTGTATAATTGTATAATTTGAATTTGTGATGTACACGTCTTCTTACACCAAAATCACGTGATGGGTGCTTTGTACAATTATCTACTCTTTTGTCGACCTCTTAATCTCTTATCCAGCAAAACCCTTTTCGGCCTCATCCAGATCCCACATCAACAAGATCCCAGATCGACCTCACCACCATCGTTTCTTCCTTCCTCAACACCAACTTAACCCCAGTCCATAAATCGGCATTTGATTCAAGCAAGGTAGAAATTAGAAAGAGAAAGAGGAGAGAGACTTCACCTGATGAGATCGGCGCTAGCAGTGATGATGACAGGAGAAAGAGACTCGGCAACGACGGGGGTGGGGTCAAAGTTGGAGGTCAGAGGTCGAGGGTCGAACTTGTCGGCATAGCGATTCTGAGTTTCTGACAGAGAAGACGCAAAGATAACAAGCCATGTCCTTTGCGGATACATCTGTGTCCGAAGTTGAATTTGTGTGTCTGAGGCGTGTCCGAAATTGAATTCGCGTGTCCGACCGTATTTTAGCGTGTTCGTGTCGGACACGCGATATGTGATCAATGCAGCGTGTTCGTGCTACTTAGCGTTAGTACGTACCAATATGCATCCTACATTTAAAAAATATGCCATATCTCGGAAAATTCTAATATACATCAATGTATGCTATACATCCCACATCCAACGGTCGATATTGTTTTGTGAGTGGGGTCAGAAAAATAATATTCGTCGTCAACTGTTAGATGTGAGATGTATAACATACATTGATGTATATTAGATTATCGCTCTTATCTTCATGAAATTGCTAATATGTGATATAACCACGCTTCAAAAGTACAATACTGATTACATTCGCATAAGAGCAGTTTACAACTCGATCTGAGAGGACATATATATATATATATATATATATATATATATATATATATATATATCTCAAACGACAGAAACTTGAGAAAATAAGCCGCTTGGATCAGATGTTATTTTGATATATATCGATCTCTAACTCTAGCTTTTAAACTAATTAATTTCTAAAGATGCGATCACCATTTTGGGATGGCATGATGAGGAAGAGGCTGGTCTAGAACGTTAAATCTTCCCGCAGAAATTGCAGCAGCAAGGGCAGTCGTGAAATTAGAATCTTTTGTCAACGAACAAGCCATCTGTTGGACTAAAAGCTGTTGAAAACTAGCAGCCTTCTCATCGTACTGAGCATCGGAAACCTCCCTTCCTTGATTCGGTTTGTGACCAAATGATGAACCCTGCTCTGTTGAGCCTTCAAGTACAGATGGCGACGAGATAGACAGAGACACAGCAGTAGGAATTGAAGATGGTGTTGATGATGCCTTTGGTGCCAAAATATTACTGGAATGATCATTCAGTAGTGATCTGGGAGTAGTGATTGAATTTCCACCTTGGCCCTGATGATCTATTGTTATGACTTGAGGCCCAGCAGGCTGTATGTGGTTGTGTTCCCCTTCGTATGTAGCCACCAAAAGGCATGGATTGTCCGCACTTTTTTGAACCTGAGCGGGGGAAAATATCGAAGCAACAATTAAGAATTGGTTTTCATATATATATACTTGCTCTGCTAGAAAATAACAAGTACAAGGTGAGGGGGTAAGGTTAATCAATTAGATACGAATAAGAACATATGTACCTTCTTTTTAACTGGGCAAGATGGGGCAAAAGAGCATTTGTAGTAAGCCCTAGGAGAAGGATTATCTCTGGTGACCTTTTGGCCGTATTTTCTCCATTGATATCCATCCTTCACAATCTGTAATTAATTAATATATAAATAAAACAACACAAATTAAGATTTCCAAATGATCGAACCAATTAATTCCATGAGCATAGTCCGATACAACACAAATAATAATAATGTTTAGCTAGCGATAAGCTCAATTACCAAGCGCGTGTCAGAAACATCAGTGCGAACATAAACCCTAGAAATCTTCAAGTTGATGTGGCTCATCTCCTTGGGCCTTCTGTATGATTCTTCGTCACTTGAGCTGGTCTCTGCAGCACTTGTATTAGTACTAGATCGAATCATATTGACTCTATTGCAATAATAGTCATGATTTTCATCAACGGGTAACTTTCTCTTCTTGACCAAGGAGTTATTTTCTAAGATCATCAGGTCGTTTTCTCGGGCCAGCTGTTTGGTGATCATCAACTCCTTCACATGGGCTTCCAAAGCATTGTAGTTCTCGCATAGTACAGTTAGCATTTTAGTCAGTTTCTTGTTTTCCAAAGTTAACCTATTCAATTCCTCAGCCATTGATACAGAACCATCTGCACCAGCACCTGCAACTGCCTGCTTCAACATTCATAGACAGAACATGCATGCTTAATTTAATTAGTACGTATAATATATGAGACCGAATTACTAATTAACTAACAGCTGACTGATACCAGTTATTAACTACACTCACTTCTTGTTTCAGTGGTCGTATGTTGCTTTCAATTATAGCATATTCTCCTTCAAACTCGTCTACTTTTTTCTGCTGGAAGGCGAAGCAGATGAATGAGTAATTACAACTTATAACAGTTAATTACATACTAAACAAGAAAAAAGGCTGAAAGACCTTCAACAGATCAGAATATGATCTGAATATAAGAAAGCATTAAAGATATGGTACTCACAGTGATAGTCGACGAGGGAAATCGATCTTCGTCCATGGCGTGGCTGGAGTCCACAGGGACAAGATTGAGGCCAAGAGATGTGTTCACCCACGTTGAAGAATCCATGAAAATTGAAGTCGTCCAGCCAGATTCCGAAGCTGTAGAAATATCTTTGGTAACTAGTTAGCTTGAATTGAAGCTCGATCCAACTGAATGAAAATTAACCTAGCTCTCGCTGACTCGATCGATCAGAACTGATGTCGAGGGTAGCTGAGCAATGCATATATAAGCAAGCTAGGTAGGTTGGGGATAAGACCAGATGAGTGAGGGGCAAAGGCTGATGATATCAAAGAAACTATATAATTAATGGGAATGGCTGGAGGGAAACCGCGAGGAAAGAGCGGAGATGGAGATGGCGATATTGGAGGATAGGAGAAGCCAATAATATAATTGTATTCGATCAAAAAAACCGACATTAATCGAAAGTCTTGGTAGTGATCAAGGTCAAGGTCAAGCCTCAACTTGTTAGAGTAGTCTATATGCACTGCACGCATATACGAATATATGGTTGGCTACTTCGATCTCTGGCCGGGCCTCTATCTATATCTCGATCAAGAAGTCTTATAATTCGATGTGAAAGTTTTACAAAATGTACATGACCACTAGGCCACTCCGAATTAAGGTTTTTTGACTTGATAAAACATCACAACGGTATCTGACTTCTAAAACTAGAGTAGTCCAACTTTTGTTCATACCGTCATTAACACCTTTAATTCTATGTTATTACTCATTGATCTGAGGGGTAATTTAATCTTTCACCTCTCAAAGTCGGGTTAGTCCGCCATGGGTTCGGAGATGATGATGTAAGCAACACTATATTTTCAGCATTTCATGCTTTTCTCGCCCAATAGTCCCAAACCTGAATCCTAAAACCTCGTCACCGAAATTCACCAACCAAAGTTACCAAAACCTTATCTAAAATCTAAGTTTTTGGTAGCACAACAAAGATGATGCAGCTACTATATACCGAGAACGGCAGCTAGTATTGGAATTTGCGGTGTTGACGCCAGCATCAACGAATGACACGGTGGTGAAGATTGGACAAATTTCGCAGGTCGGCACCATCTTCTTCTTCTTCTTCTACTACTATGCATGTGGCTTGAACCTCTTGTTTTCATGTCTTTCATACGGCTTGGTTTCTCCACATTTCTTTGTTTCTCTACTGCCAATTTACCTTCTTTTGTTTCAATCGTCAATCATCCTCTCCGCCCACCTAGGAAGAACGGAAACGTGCATACACCCACGTTTCCCGCTTTCGAAGCGGAACCACTCCGGAACCACTCCGGAAACGCGCCGGAAACGCCGGGAAACGTGTTTCCAGAAAAATGAATTTTGGAAACGCGGTGGAAACACGAGTTTCTGAATTGGAAACGCGGTGGAAACGCGAGTTTCCAAAAAATAAAGGTTTTTTTATGTTTTTTTTATTTGAGATTTTGAGTTACTTAAACTAAAAATTTGTTATTATATTTATTTTTTTTGTATAATTTATATATTTTTATATATATTTTTATTTCGACGTTTCCAAAACGTACCCGCTTCCTAAATTTTTTTAAAAACACGCTTCCGCGTTTCCAAACGTTTCGCTTCCACGTACCCGTATCCGATTCCGTGCAGCCTAGCCGCCCACTAATCAAATTGGAAACTCAATACATATAGATTCACTTATTATCTTTCTCTCTGAAAATAAAAAATGGGCAATGGGAGTAGTGAGTATTATAGAAAATGGGTGGTTGCCTGGCAAGTTTTCTTGGTCTGGAGACACTGGATCTGGAGGAGGTGGAGGCAACAAAAATAAATTAGGGTGGTGGTTTGTTCAGTGGTATAGGGAAATGAGGGAGGAACATCCGGTTGAATTGTATGAGGTGTCAACCCATAATTGGCTAAGAGAGAAAATGAATTAGAAATAATGAATCGAAAGCAATGGTATTCATAACGGACACACTTGAAAATATGCCGAAGTAACGGAGTTATATACGACATGTACTGAAGTTGTATCGACTTTTCAACTTCAGGTATCGTTATGACGTTTTAGAAAGTATACAAACATAAATTTAGAATGATCCAAACGTTAAGTACCATTCTTAAAATTTCACTAATTCGATAGGAAATATCCATCTCTTTGTCATCATGCAATATTGACTCGTCAAAAGCTACACAACACTCTGGCCTGGAACGGCGGAAACACGGTTTTGAAAGGTCTAAGACCAACCCGGAGACCTCTAGCTTCAATCTTCAACCACCCCTACACTTTCTTGTTACCTATCTTCTCTTCTCTTCCATCTTCAACCACCCCTACATTTCTACATATTCGGCTCTACCTAGCTACGTGTTTGAGTGTTTCACTTTTTCTCTATAATTATATATCCACACGCTAGCTGGTGGTACATAAATAAGTAAGGAAAAGGAGAAGAAGAACTACGAGGAGACGATCGAAGAGAAGAGAAGAACAAGCTGATCTAGCGGACTAGCTCGTATTTAATTAACGATAATCATACATATCTTATATATCCCATTTAATTTCCTGGTTAGTTTCGACTTCCGAATTCAAATATTAATTAATGGTCAATATATTCAATACTCTACAGTCTAGATCATGTGCCAAGGGAATATAAGATTAGAATCTTGTCTACTTATATACTCGATCATATGCGCTCTAAATCAGTAAATATTTACACTGACATCGCACAAATACTCTCAATCTTGAATTAAACCAACAAGCTAGTTCTGCTATATATCATTCTCATAAGACAAAGGCAGTTATATCATACATTCATATTGATTTACATATATAGACGTCACAATTGTGGTCAAGCGTGAAGCGTATATAGAAAAGTAGTTTCTTAGTTTTTTCTAAACGATCTTGAAAGGGATTATTAGTATATTGATCAATTGATCAACATTAAACCAATTTAGCAAGCAACCGTACAGACACAAGTTGGTCAAGCATCGAAATATATTCATGTGATTGATTAATATCCAGGCGTGTGCAATCCGTGTGACGTCTATATCTACAACATGTTGTATATGTACATGTACATGCATGTATCGTTCGGTGTTAGTTACAATCAAATGACATATGTTGCCTTTTATATATATTTAATATTTAATATTACGCATGCAATTGTTAACTTTTTCTTTCAAGTTTCCACGAAAGAGCTTGACAACTTAATTCCCAATATAGAATCAATTAGATCGAATACATATGTATGCAAACCTGATCATGCTGATTCATGCATAACTATAATGTATATAATCTGAGTCTGATTATAGACTAGTGGCTTATGTGTGATGAAATAAGCAATTACGAAATTATATGCATGGATGCTGATTAATGATTAAATTAAGATCGCATGAGGTAATTACGCTTTACACGAGACATTAGTTTGAGAATATATACGTGCATGAAATTCGTGTGAACTTACTACTCATGCATCCTAGTTCTTACTGATAATCAATTCATACCATATATATGCTTGCATCGTTAATATAGGTATCAGGCTAAGCTATATATTAAAAGAGTTTTTTTCACCAACAGTCCCTCAATTCTGGTGTACCTACCAATGTGATACCTCAACTCTTAATCGTACCAATGTGATACCCAGACTCTAGTATTGCTATCATTGAAGTACTTCCGTTAGTTTTTTTCAACTTTTCCGTTATCTTGGTGACGTGGCAGGTACGTGAGGCCCACAAAGAGGGTTAAAAGACAAAATTAACCTCATCTGAGAGGAGCAATGTTTTTTCCGCCCTTTACCTTGAGAATGACACCCAACAATTCCAATTTTGGCGCCAATTTTCCCTCCCTACTCCTTAATTTGTGTCTCTTATCTAAACTAAAGAACTACCGTCAACCTGTCGACCACAATCTGATAAAACCTAGATCAATCTCATTTTCTATTTTTACCATAGCACTTGTTAAACTAACAGAATAAATATAGAAATTTATATGGAACATCTCATTTCCACAATCTCATAAGAATATAAAAACACATAACTTAACGAAATTCAAATACATGTTTAAGTACCATTAGTTGCCACCTTTTATGTTGATCTGCCATGATTTTTGCTTGTAAGAACTAATGGTACATGTACGAAATTCAACTACATGTACCATTAGTTCTTACAAGCAAAAATCATGGCAGATCAACATAAAAGGTGGCAACTAATGGTACTTAAACATGTATTTGAATTTCGTTAAGTTATGTGTTTTTATATTCTTATGAGATTGTGGAAATGAGATGTTCCATATAAATTTCTATATTTATTCTGTTAGTTTAACAAGTGCTAGGGTAAAAATAGAAAATGAGATTGATCTAGGTTTTATCAGATTGTGGTCGACAGGTTGACGGTAGTTCTTTAGTTTAGATAAGAGACACAAATTAAGGAGTATGGAGGGAAAATTGGCGCCAAAATTGGAATTGTTGGGTGTCTTTCTCAAGGTAAAGGGCGGGAAAAACATTGCTCCTCTCAGATGAGGTTAATTTTGTCTTTTAACACTCTTTGTGGGCCTCACGTACCTGCCACGTCACCAAGATAACGGAAAAGTTGAAAAAAACTAACGGAAGTACTTCAATGATAGCAATACTAGAGTCTGGGTATCACATTGGTACGATTAAGAGTTGAGGTATCACATTGGTATGTACACTAGAGTTTGAGAATATATACGTGCATGAAATTCGTGTGAACTTACTACTCATGCATCCTAGTTCTTACTGATAATCAATTCATACCATATATATGCTTGCATCGTTAATATAGGTATCAGGCTAAGCTATATATTAAAATGATCTTGCTTCATCATGGCCGGGCGGGGACATTAATTAAACATTTAAACAAAGATTTTTTTTTCCTCAGCTAAGGAGATCTGCACCAATGGTTTTAGTGCAAATTTCCATTTTTACCCATTTTTAATCGAATTTCCTCATTTCCACCGTCTAGTATCTAGATAATATTGCGTATATCATTTATGCAAAAATTCAGTCAATTTAGTGATCGTTAAGACCCTCAAGATTGAAAAATAAATTGACGAACTGAATTATGTCAAACATGAACTGTTCATATTTTAAACAAAAAAACGTAATTTTGAGGGGTTTAACGATTACCAAATTAGCTGAAATTTTGTAAAAATGATTTACACAATATTATCTAGATAATAGACGGTGTAATTTCGAGTCAGAAAACATTATGTGAATATAATATACTCTCGCGCTAGTTGGTTGTGTAAATTTTTTTTTTTTTTGAAAAGATTGGATTGTATTGCAAATGGTATGCAGCCAATCTACCACTTGGGCAAAAACCTGTTTGGTCAAGCAAGAGAAAAACTCTAATACAAACTCAATAAGAGATAATGTGGTATAGAAATTTTAGAAAGCACTTACCAATTACCATGTTTAAAGGATGCTAGATTGTGTTCTCAAGAATTATTGTATGTACCGCCATACCAGCTGGAAAGCTGAAATGGTGTACCCAACCAGTAAAAAGAAGACACGCGGAGAGCTCCAAAATTGATAGGATCCCAATTTTTCCCCATTTAGGGGAAATTCTAGTATACATCTTACATCCGATGGTTGATATTATTTTGTGAGTTTGGTCAGAAAAATAATATATGTTGTCAACCGTTAGATATAAAATGTATAACATACATTGATATATAATAAATTAACCCGCCGATCGATATCTTAAAACCAACGGCAGTCTTAAACCTTAACACCTAGAACCGCACTAATGAACAAGACACAGAAGCCCCACTGAGAAAGGGACCCGTTTCTAATGGCACATACAAGTAAGTTAACCTATTCCTTGTTAATCTACGTCCATTGCTCTGATGTTTCTTTATCATTGTTCTTGCAATCAATATGGATGAGGTTTAGGGTTTAGCATTGAATCCTCTACGTATAACCAAGTTAACTGTTCTAATGTTCTTTTAATCTTCATTGTTATTGCAATCGATATATATATTCAGGATTTAGGGTTTATTTGTTCTTGCAATCAGTAGAGATGAGGTGTATATATATACATAGATTAGCATTGAAGGTGTTTTGTTTTCTGCTCTTTGGGAACTTGTTTTATTGGTTACAACATATATATACCAAAATTTGAAATAGGAGTATGATTAGTTTGACGTTGAGATGAGTCCAAGAGAGCAAAACTGTAGCGAATTGAACAACTTTCATTAACAAAACTAGCCATGGGCTGTGCCGCCTGCAGCACACATTCTAGAATTCAATGAAAAATATATATGCCTTCATAACTTGATCAATGCATGTGTAGGAAAATGGACGTAGCCTCATTTAGAGAATCTGTGTCTCTGTGAGTTCATTTAGTAAATATCATAGCTTCAGTATGCATATATAGTGTAGCTTCAGTTAGTAAATTGGTTATTGTAGCTTCATTTGTCTAACTAAACAAATTCTACAATATTACTGGTTGTAATATAGTTAGGTAGTTGCCATGTTTCCTTTACTCACTATTCTGATTCTAATTTGCTTTTTCTTTCTTTCTTTTTAATAGTCATTGATGTGGAGAGTGATGATGAGACTAATGGTTCTAATAACCTAGAAGAACCAATTATTGTGGATTGTGGGGAGAGTTCTGATGATCATCATTTGTTTGGAAAGATGGTGTGCAGTGAAGTCGAAGCTTATGAGGTGTACAACAGTTATGTAAGCGAAGGATTTAGTGTTCGAAAATGAAGAAAGAGAACAAATGTCAAAAATGTTGTGACTACAATTAACTTCATGTGTTCAAAAGAAGGTTTTCAAGAGGATGGAGACAGAAGGATAAACTGTTAAAAATCAAGTCTCATCTATTAAGAAGGTCTGCACGAGATCGCCAACCACTAATGTCAACCCATGTTTGCCTCCATCTAATCAGGTTGGTTAATATGTATGTTTGAGTTTTCTTTGATTAAAGTAAGTTCATGATTATAAGTGGTTGATTAACAGATTGTAGGTTTTGAACTAAAATTCCTCACTTCATGCATATCATAATTCAAACTTTTCACACTCATTCATATGCCAATGAATCAGAGCATCAGCAATAAGGTATGTTACTATAAGGCTCTACACAAATCATATTTTTTAGTTACTGAATATGTCCTAAATACTCTCTTTTTTGTAATCAAAATTTTTTCAGCTTTATCCATACATTTTCTTATTTATTATAGGTTTCATATCATAATTCCTCGGCATTCAATCAGCCAACATTTTCTTTTACTGACATGCTTATGAATCAGGTATTGGTTGATTTCACTATTGAAGTACTTACAATATCTCGATGAGACATTTGTTTTTAGAAATTTAGATAAAAGTTTGCTGTGATCGTACAATTGATCACAGCATACTTCTGGAAGCACTCATGCCCCAAGCCATCCGTTCAGATTATATCCTCAACCAAGCCAGGAGTTGCTGTCACTGATGATCAACATCGTGGTTCACAAAATATGCCATATTATTTACCATAACCAAGGCCAATTATGAGCCCAGATAGATTCCAATTGCAAGTGTAACGATCAACTATCATTTGGAGCCTATTTCATGGCAACTATGTACCTTTTCTTATGGTTTATGTTTCCAGACTATGAAAACTGTAAACTAATAAAAAAAATTATTGTTAGTTATTAATTTGAGTGATTGACAAATGACCTTTACCCTAAATATTCATAAAATAACAGTAACTTTTTTTGCCCGTTCTAACATCATCAGAGAGGCTTGTGTCCTGCACTCCTGTCACAATTTGCCTACAGTAAAAGAGAAGGCTCAGAGAAACCAATCATTTGATCAATTGTAACAATAGAACTTAATGATATTTAACATTACACATTACATATATAGATGGAAACTACCCACATGCATAATTGGAAAGAATTTTTCATCAAAAACAGTATGTTTCTTGTTTCATACATCAATAGCTTTTCAGCAGCATTTGTTTCAAAGGTATTTCCAACAGACTGCACACTCTTGCCAAACCTCCCTCATCTCCTTTGTTGAGCTACATAAGGTGCTTCCCTTGACGATTCTACAGTTACCTATGCTTACTCATTCACTCATCTACTTTCACCATTCTGGATCATCTGCATGTTTATATCAAGAATCTGATAATTGAGATCAACTACAAACTGAGAAAATTATACTGTCAATTGAGTTGTTATCGTACAAAAATGAAAAGAAGCCAAAATAGTTTTTATTAATCAGCATTATCAATTGGTTCTTTCAGGGGCCCTTATCAAAATGCATACCGCCTACTTCGTCAACACAAGTACATGTACCTCCTAAAAATTATAGTAGCTCACTGGAGCAGCCAAAAAATAAAATATAAACCCTTAAACAATACAGGACTAAGTATTGGATATTGGCTACAATGTAAAATAATACGATGGTGCTAATTATACCAAGAGTTTGTGAACTAGCTACAAGACTTGCGTAGTTCAAGTGAAGGATAAATTGGTGCAAGCAAGTATCATGAACTTTAATAGATAATAAACACACATGCAACTCTGAAATTCATTCATTCAATTGACTAAATACTAACAACCGAAGGCAGGATTATTCTCACTGTTAGACGTATCTAGCTTGCAGGAAACTAAAGTCGTCCGCACACCAAACCAATCAAACACTAGAAGTGATCTAGTTATATACTTTGGAAATTAATATCTACTTACTGTACATTGAAGACTAATCGTACAGGTTTAGTTTGGAAATAATGTTTGTGCCGATCTGCAGATTAATGATCATTTTTATATCATGGATCAATGGATATGTCCGAGACCATGTTGGAGATATGACGTACGGAATCCTTCCTTCGCAATTTCACCATCCCATCTTCAGAAGAATCGAAACCGAAACTTTTGGGAAAAAAAGAACCAACTTGAACATCAAAATATTCTCAAGGCCTGTTCTACACTGTTGTCTCAAAATGTTTTTCTCAACCAGCGAGTAGATGATAGAATTGGGTATTGGTCCAATTGAAACACCATCATAAAAGAGTTACTGGGATGCCAAGAAATTTAATTGGAAGGAGAGCCAGCGTTTATTGATATTCTTGGTCTCTACAAATATTGTCAAAATGATTTAGACCATGGATCTCGAAAATGGTAGGGTGAGGTCTATATAGATGCTGGCTGCTGCGCTTTAAGGGTTCATGAGTTGGTTCTATGGAGCATGGTTTAGAGCATAAACTTTTTTGACCAGTTGAGAAAAATTTAGACCTTCACCTTACCACAAGTTGAGAAAAAAAATTCAATTTTTTTGACAGAATGAACATGGTTATACTCGATAAATCAGCACAGGAAACTATAAATCCTGGACATCATATCATATGGAGCATAAACTTTGACAAACTTTGACATCATATCATAAACTTTCATTATATAGCTATTCATGAAAACTTTTGAGAGAGCCCGTACAAATCAATATTTACAGACTAGAACCTGTCTATTTGCACATCTACCCATCATCTTCCTACTATGCTACCTACTCAAACCTAGACTACACCATCAACACCAAATGATCAAAGTTAAACTACACATTACTTCCTTCCCCAGCAAGTCTTCCACCATTACTCTATCCTCCGCAAAATATGGAACAATGATAGGGCAGTAGAGAGTATAGTATTAGGGCCAATTTGCAAGTTCAGGAAGCAATGGAAAAACATTGAAGTACATGCGCTGATGTGAACACAAATGAAAATTTATGCGTGTACATAAGTGTGTCTGAGCCACTAATCTTACAGGTAGATGACTAGGTATCCATTGTACAAGAACCATGCTAATTCATGGATCTAATCGTACATATTTACATATGTCCACAAACATTAATCTGATAGTTTAATTGAACATATTTTATAAATGTCTGTTTATTCTGTGTCTCAAAAAATCAATGATATTATACAATTTATAATTCAAACAATCATTTTTCAATAAGCAAAGTCAAGCGTGGAAAAAACATACAGATTCTTAATTATATTTTTTGCTTCAGTAATATGAATATGTTCCTATCTAATATAGTCCTGTTCTACAACTGATCCATGCTTTCATTTAGGTCCAACATGTCAATCCATTAATACATATTCTCCATCAATACATACACAAAAAAATGAAAAGGTAAAGAAAACTCACAGCAAGTGAGCTCTGATCCATATTCTCCATCATACAGCTAAGGTATTGATATATACGAGCAAAATCAACATAGTAGCAGAACAGCAGACTGTTCACAGGTGCCTCTTCCGAGCGTTCTCTGTCATTTGTGTCCACTTGTTCTTTAGATCTACCTGAACACAGTAAGTTCAACAGTATTAAAAACAATATAGATCAGCAAAACACTATTAACAAATAAAGGAACTGTTTACATGCAAGTTAATGTATGCGCGTAACAAGTATTCCAAATAGTGCAAGAGGAGGTAGGTACCGAAGTTCTATCACCAAATACATCTCGGTATGTAGCCAAGATAGAGTTCCACCCTCTACCAAACCTGCATTAGAAAAAGATATATTGATGAGAACTTGCAAATCGTTTAAAACTTAAACTAATGATAACTATTAGTTACTTAGCCAATAGGTGACTGCTGGTAATAACTGAGAGACATCAAATTCTTATCATCTTTTCAGATATGAGAATTAAGAAGCAACAAAACAATCGGAGTTACAAGCTTGATAGGATTTGAAAAGAAATAAATCATTACCAATAATCTGCTAAGACCTACCCAAGGACCATCTAAACCCAACAAGAAGCTGGAGAAAAATAGACAGAAGTGCCTAAAATATAGAATCAACTATGTACTTCTGCACACCAGCCCTTAACGCATCTTCTTCTTGTAAGGTCCATCTATTACATGGTCTTCTGTCTTTTTTATCCAAATACTTCATCAGTGGAGATACAACATACGTTTTTGGACTAGGTAGGTGAAGCCTCCCCTCACTATTTGTTCGTTCAGGTGACAAACCGAGCGAGTCACCCCATTGTAAAAACAATAATTTTTTTAAATAAATCCATAAACAAACAGAAACACCATAAACTAATGGTAGAAATAGAACTACCTCAAAACCCACAGGCCTCTGTTCCAACTCAGATCTTACATCTTCAGCTGCATGCAAAGCATCAAAAAGTGGGTTGTGACTACAGCTTTCATGGCCATAGCAGAAGACTTCAATTCCCCTTTCACCTTCCGAAATTTGGCACTACTGATGCTAGCTGATGCTTCCGCAATAACATCTTCAGCAAGATCTTAGTCAGTCCATGCCTTTGTCCAACTGCCACGCTCCTTGGAGTTTCTATAAAAATAAAACGGAAGACTAAAAATGCTGGACATATTGGTACAATAATGAAGCAAACTATTCAGAGTGATGATTGTGGGATTTGTGGCACTCCACTTTGACATATATTTCACTACTTGCCCTCCACTTTGCAAAAAGACATGACGTAGTCTGAGAAGATTGATAGTTATGTAAGTCTACGGAGATCTAGAAGTCGCCTCCTTAAAAGATGAGGCAGATGAATCTAGCTACAGTGTCTTCAAACTATACAGTTCTGCATCTTTGGATTTCCAGTTAGAAGTTTTCCAAGTATAGCCATATTCAAATTTTAACATCAGTTGATGCAGAAAGAACTCAAAAGGTATTGAAATGTGAAAAAAAAAAACAGTATAAGGTTGGATGTAAAAGCTAACATCTTAGTATGTGATGACAATACTAACATCTTAGTATGTAAAACTCCTTCCCTTGATGTTACTAAGTTCCTTATATCAACCAGGAACACAATCATAAACATATAGCTGAAATAAGAAACCTGAGAGCAAGAAAGTCCAAAACCAACATAAGAGGCTTCACTGAGTTTCACTTCAAAGGTTGGCTTATAAGAAGAAAACATACATTTTTTTTGTAAAATCGTCCATTTTTCTTCTCTTTTCTCCAACAACTCAGATCAAACATAAATAAAAAAAGAGACTTTTGGCTGTCAATGTCTCAATGCCTTCGAGGACTAGACACAATCTGATCAAAACTAGGATAGTAACAAAGACAAGCTCAGAACAGATTGATGAACATGAAGTGTGCCAAAATCATTCACCAATTATAAACCAGCAGCAAAAGAAAGAGATGTAAATATATATATATATATATATAGCATAACAAGAGAGAAAATAAAAGTATCAAATACTCCCAAGCATTTTTAGTCGTAAGTTGTTAAAAAAAAAGACACAAGAAATAAACCTGAATTGAGGATGACCTCTTTAGCCATTTGCACCTCCTGTTGTTGGTCGGAACTGGCATCAATTGACATTTGTTCAGGTCCAGGGTCCACATTCCCCCTTGGCACCTCAAACGCTCAAAGTCATCCCCATGACTTAGCTCTCGTTCCTTGTAAAACCTAAAGGCCAAATGGATAAACGGAGGATCCAGCATCGCCAGACCTTGTTTCACACTCATCCCTTGTCTCCTTCGACGCACTCGATACCAGACCGCCGCCCCCATCGACTCCGTGACCGGAACCCCCTTGGCGGCGTCCATGATTTCGCGGAGGAGAAGGGTCTTCTTTAACCGCCAATCATGTTTCTCGACCGGCGCGGACTTGCTTGGCTATGCTCGCCTTGTCGCGGTCGCTGAGGAGGGGAGCTCGAGAATCCACCGCGTAACGTTGTCCAAGTCCATTCCAGGCTGAGTTTGAGGCCTTGAGGGAGCCGAGTTTTGACCCATATGGGCGGGTGAGTTTATGGGCTTGATTTGTTGGGCCGCACAAGGAATGTTCTTTATCTAAATTCTTCTTGTTTGTTTCTTCTCTAGAACATGATGAAGCAGTTGCTGGCCAGTCAATTCATACTAATTTGTAATTATATGTGAAGGTGGTTCGTGATGAGAGCCATCCCTTCCCCTGATCGACCTTGAAAAACTCCTCAATAGATAAGATTTAGTGGATGTACAGCGCTGTGCTGTCCAAATAGGAGGTTAACACTTGGCAAGTTGGCATCAACTACCAGTCCTCCTACATTTCCCTTATTTTTCAATACTCTCCATCCCCATAAAGTACACAACTTATTTAGAGACCTAGTAGTTTGCGGAGTTGATTGCTGAACACGCGTTTAGAAGAGAATGACAATGAGAAAGATCGATATATGGTTTGTCGATCAATCTGCTCGTCTACTTTCTTCTAGCTCCAAATTATATCAAAGGTAAAGCTACCAGTCTTGTCTTGGCTACCTTATATTTAGGATTAGGAAAATAGGAAGTGGTTGTTTTGCCCATTCCTCTCACAAATTTCATCTTTAATTTGGTTTCTTCTTTGGGTCTAAAATTAATGCAAATGAAGTCACTTCACATTGGAACGTCATTTCCCACCATATCTAACTTCCACCAAATTCTTCATATTTGAGAATGCAATTGCAAAATAACCAAGTTACCAGCCTTTGAGAAATGTAATATACAAGATAAATTTTTTATTTGAAGTGAATTCTAATAATATTCTTATCTTTTTTAAGTGAGATGAATATATCATGCATTATTTGATCGAATTTTTCGGATTTGTAAAATGTCTCATTCATGAGTTCGATGAATCGATTAATCATTCATCAACAATCCAAAACTGGCCGGCATGGTCGGGCAAAACACTTGCTGTGTTTGGATGGGTGGTCTGAATTTAGACTCAGAAAGAAAGAATTGATACCAGTTGTCAGTTGAACTGGTTCATGGTGGCAAGAGATGCATGCATATCAAGTATAAGCGTGCATATTCAATATCGAATGAGGAGTGTGACTGCACAACTGAAATCCATCAGTATATTCAACAAGAAAATTAATATGGAACTCTATTCTTCCAAAAATATAACATCAGAACATTGTCAGTTGTCAATCTAAGTTCTGCTCTAGTCAAAGTTGAAATAAGGCTTTCACATATGCCGGAAGAGCTAATCATGCTGAATTATGTAAAACTTGCTCTGTTTCCCATCCTTTCCTGTAGCTTAGTATTCAAACTCCATCATATACTACTTGAAATCCATCCATGCTATACGATCAAGCAGAAACTATATATAGGAGGTCCTACTACTCCAGCAAACCAAAACAAAAATGTAAAAACAGAATTTACAACTACAGTATAGTGAAAACACATCAGAATCCCAAATACGTAGTCTGTGTTCTCCACTGTTTTCAATCTTCAGTCTTCACCATCGACTTTGTTACCGTCACCTTGCCAGGTCCAAACAATGTCTTTCAATGATGGCCTCACATCTTCTTCACAAAACTTGGCAAACTCCAAAGTATCCCCGGCCGACTTGGAAAACTCGACCACCGCGACCTCCGGAGCCACCAAGAAGACCTCCGCGGTCATCGAAAGCCGCCCTTTCCTGCCTTCATTCGGGCCTTGTAGCCTTAATTTGAAGTCCTTGACAGCCCCCACCTTGAAGCTTAAAGACTTAGCAGCATGCTCAATCTTGGCCATAATAGCCGTTGCCGAGCACTTGGAGGTGAACATGGTCCCCGCCTTTCTCTCGCTCTCAAACAAATTAGACAAATCAAATCCAGAAGACATGGATGAGATGAACTGGAAGGCGTTGAAGAAGTTGGGCGACGACGACTTGTCGTTAGTGGCAGCAGGGGCAGTAGAACCAAACTCATCGTCGGACTTATCAGAAGAAACAGGGGCCGAAAAGGCAAGGGGCTGCGTGTACCCTTTCCGGAACCAAGGCACGCGCATGATTGCAGGGATGGTTATTCGGCGCTCCGGATCGGAGACTAACAACTTGGAGACGAGTCGCTTTGCTTCTGTTGAAAACCACGGCGGGCATTCGAACTCTGCTTTGAAAACCTTCCTGTACATCTTCATCAGATTCTCGTCTTGAAAAGGAAGGAACCCGGCCAGCAACACGAACAGAATGACTCCGCAGGACCATATATCAGCTCTGGAACCATCGTAGCCTTTCTTCCTGAGCACCTCGGGCGCCACGTAAGCAGGGGTGCCACACTGGGTGTGTAAGAGGCCGTCGTTTCGGAGCTGCTCAGGCAGAGAGGAGAGGCCGAAGTCGGAGATCTTGAGGTCCCCGTTTTCGTCGAGGAGGAGATTCTCGGGCTTCAAGTCGCGGTGGGAGACTCCGCGGCTGTGGCAGAAATCGACGGCGCTGATTAATTGCTGGAAGTATTTGCGGGCCTGATCTTCCTTGAGCTTGCCCTTGGCGACTTTAGCGAAGAGCTCGCCGCCTTTGACGTACTCCATGACGATGAAGATTTTAGTCTTGGTGGCCATGACCTCTTTGAGTTGGACAATATTAGGGTGGCGGACTAATCGGGCGGCGGAGATTTCGCGCTTGATCTGCTCCATCATGCCTTCCTTCTTAACCTGCTCTTTGCTGATCACTTTGATCGCCACGCTCTCGTTCGACTCTGTTTGTCTTCCGTAGTATACTTTGGCGAAGGTCCCTTTTCCCAGGAGCCTTCCCATCTCATATTTACCGAACAACACCGTCCTTTCTTCCATTGATTCAAGCTGGAGTTTGGTTAATTTGGAGTGGTGGGTGAGGAGTATGTGAGAGGAATCCAAGACAGTATGGCAGAGAAACTGAATAACCGATTCGAGTTGATTCCATTCAACGGTTATATTAAGAGGAGCAATGGGCGGTTATTGATACAGGAAAGGTTTTGATTGGGTGATGAGGGGGAGGGAAGGCTGGCTTGAAGCCATTGGAGCACCTGGTAAGTTCTAGACTTGGGGTCGCACACAGAATGCAGAATACTATCGTCTCTTTTTGTGTGAATGAGATGGTAAGCTGGAGCAATTACAAGTGGACACGTTTAAGCAGACAAACCTATTAGTTCTATTTTTATTGTATATTCTGACCTTATTTTTAATTGTTTGCTTTGTTTCATGCTCTTACTCCTCTTAGTCATTTAGTCCACACTTGTGTGCTTAGAATACTGAAGGCTGTACAGGACCACAGGTAGATATCTCTTGTTTAGATAAGTTGATTACTTAGTTTTTGATTTCTCATCATATTACCGACATGTGTGAGTTTCCGTACTTTGAGTCAACTGAGCATATATGATGTTACGGTTGTTACCATATTATATAACTATAAACTAAATATAATATTTCTTATTACGTGAGTTGGTAACTTGGTATAGATTGTATTTTACGATCCTCATGCATCCCATAATAGTGATCTTATCGTTGAACCGACCCAAAACATAGGCCTATTCATTTAATCCGCAGATTAGAAAAACTGTGGAGACCTCAAGTTTAATAGGCTTTTATCCGATCTGATCCGTAAGAAAGCTCACCCAAATCTATTTCGGTTGTTAAAAAGTCATGTTTAATTTAGAGGTGTGAAACCCGGTTTAACCCGTAAAAATTCGTAAATAAATAAAATATTATATATGCATATAATATATTATACATATATCAATTATATGTATTTTTTTTAATAATTATATATAAATTATTATATGTGTTAATAATATTATTTTTTTAATTTTATATTTCTTTATAATATAACTTTATACTATATTTACAATAAAATTGTAGTATTATGAAGCAACTATATGAAGTATATGAAGTAAATTTCTCTGAATTAATCGACATCAGCTGATGTTATAGGTACTAATATTTAGGAATCCGTTAAAACTTCATCTAATTCGGACCTCGTTTGACCGTCAGAATTTCTGATAAACCGAAAACACCACTAATATGCCCTAAGGGAAGACCCATTACCAGGATGCGAACATCGAAAGTCGTTTGCATATAAGAAATCATCTAATTTTTGTCACTGATCGTGCGTTGTCGCACCGAGGAAACTCATTTGGAAAAACCCCATTAATATGTCACAATGTCCTTTTTTTTTTTTACTGTAAGTACGGACGGTCAAACTCTTTCTAAAACGAACAACATTTTTACGGGGACCCTAAAAAATATATATACCGATCACATATGCTGGTGAAGATTGACTGTATTTAGAATCAGAGTTGTCGATCGTCGAACTATCCACTAATGTCATAACTTTTATACTAGATTTAAAATAAACTATCGCATTATGAAGTGACTATATGAAGGAAACTTCTCATAATTAAGCGACATCAGCCGATGTGATCGGTGCTTATATTTAGTGACCCTGTAAAAATTTCATCAAATTTGAACCTCGTTTGACCGTTAAATTTATGATAAACCGAAAACACCACTAATATGCCCTAAGGGTGACCCATTACAAACATGCGAACGCCGAAAGCGGTTTGCATATCTGAAATCACCTGATTTTTATTACCTATCGTGCGTTGTCGCACTGAGGAAACTCATTTGGTAAAGCCCCGGTCAATGAGGTTTCAATATGTCAAAATGCGTCTTTTTTGTACGAATGATCAAATCATGTTCAAAACGAACAAATTTTTTACGATATACCGATCACATCTGCTGGTGTCAATCGATCATATTTTGAACTGGAGTTGTCGATCGCCTAAGTGTCCACTAATGTATAATAATATTTTATATTAGGTTTAAAATAAAACTATTGTATTATGAAACGACTATATGAAGGAAACTTCTCATGATCAATCAACACCAGCCGATGTGATCAGTATATATTTTCAGTGACCCTGTAAAAATTTCATTCAATTAGACCTCGTTTGACCGTCATAATTTCATGTAAACCAAAAACACCACTAATATGCGATAAGGGAATACCTATTACCAAGATGCAAACACCGAAAGTTATTTGCATATCTGAAATCACCTAATTTTTGTCACCGATCGTGCGCGGTCGCAACAAGAAAACTCATTTGACAAAACTCCGGTTAATAAGGGTTTTAATATGTTAAAACGCATCTTTTTTGGTTGACCGTATGTATGGACGGTCAAACCATGTCCAAAACTGATGAAATTTTAACGGGTTCCCTCAATATATATACCGATCACATTTGCTGGTGTTGATCGACCATATTTCGAACTGGAATTGTCGATCCCCAAAGTGTCCACTAATATATAATAACCTTTATATTATAGTTATAATAAAACTATCAAACTATTAAACGACTATATAAAGGAAATTTTCGGAATCGATCGACACCATACGATGTGATCGATATATATATATTTAGTGACCATTTTTTAATTTCATCTAACTCAGACCTCGTTTGACAGTCGGAATTTCCGATAAACCAAATACACCACTAATATGCCCTAAGAGAGGACCGAGTACTAAGATGCGAATGCCGAAAGCTGTTTAATTATTTGAAATCAC
The DNA here is from genome assembly GCF_933775445.1 of Argentina anserina. Taxonomy (NCBI): domain Eukaryota; kingdom Viridiplantae; phylum Streptophyta; class Magnoliopsida; order Rosales; family Rosaceae; genus Argentina; species Argentina anserina. The sequence goes on along the minus strand of NC_065873.1, from coordinate 30,037,647 downwards.
ATAATTTTTGTCACCGACCGTACGTGGTCGCAACGAGAATACCTATTTGGCAAAGTCCCGGTCAATAATGTTTTATTATGTCAAAACGCCTCTTTTTTAGTTGATCTTAGGTACGGAATGTCAAACCATGTTCAAAAACAGACGAAAATTTTACAAGGTCCCTAAATATATATATCGAGCACATATACTTAGGTCGATCTACAATATTTGTGACTTTTTTTAGAATGTTTTCTAATAATAATTTTATTGTTTCAAACCCTTAGATAAGAGTTTTTTTTTCTAATACAAACCCGCAAGTCCCAGCTCGCTTTAGGTGGGCGGGTTTAGATTTTTATATTTGTGAAAATGCTCGGTCCGTCACTTATTTAAATGTACTAAGCCCCAACCCGTTGATGAGCCCTACCTCCAGTATAGCAATTTGGGTCGTTTACTAGTTATGTCTAACCATTATGGATCAAAACACCACTTATGTAACAAAATTGGCATATTCAGTTTGTAATATGAGAGAAATTATTATATATACCCGGTATATTGAGTAATATAATTGGTTGGGTATATCATATAGTAGTACCACATGGTGTTCCGGGTACACATAATAATTACTCTTGAAAATTATGAATGAGCATGTGCTCCTAGAATAATTATTCTGTGTATACCAGAATATCACGTGGTGTATCTAACCAATTATATTTCGTCATGGGTAAAAATGATAAAAGTTTATTCACATAAGAACCAATGAGAAACAATCACAGTAAAAAATAAATCAATAACATTAACGGGGTATACCACGTGGGATATGTGGCAAATATATATAATAATTTCTTTGTGCTCCTAACATTTGTTTGCTACAAGGGAGTTTTCTTAGGGGTGGGCATAAAAAACGGAAATCCCGATCCCGTCCCGAACCCGTCCCGAAATTCATAGGGACGGGACGGAGGTATAAAAATGTTCGTCCCGTCCTGATCCCGTCCCGTTTCATAATAGTGGGACGGGACGTGGGACGAATAATTTATATCCCACTTCGTCCCGTCCCGTCCCATCTTTAATAAAAACTTAAATTTTTTTATATATTTATATCAAAATGAAACTAATTTATGTTCTTAATAACTCTAAAATTATATCAACTCAAATAGTAATGGTAAATTATAATATTTTGAACATGATATGTATTTTTTTGTTAAAATTTCATAATTAAATGTTACTTTGTTAATGAAAAAGTAAAAATATAGGTTTTTATTTAATTTTATAGGAAGATGAGATTTGTCCCGTCCCGTCCCAACCGAGATTAATCCTGAGTGGGATGCATTCTTAAAAACCCTCGTCCCGTCCCGTTTCCGTCCCGATTCAAAAGAGTGGGATGAGACGTGAGATAAGCCTCGTCCCGTTCCATCCCGTCCCGTCCCATCCCGTCCCGTGCCCACCCTTAAGTTTTCTAGAGCTTCCTAATATGAATGGGCATGTGTGTTTAACCAATTGGAAGCTTAAGAATGAGTTTGTTTTAAACACACATAATCTTTTATTTACATATGTTCTCGTAGACTTGTAATGAATTTATTTGCTTAGAATAGACTAATCGTATTTTTTTGCTTGGATTAAGCACAATTAGCTTTAGATTAACATATTTGCCGGCTATTTGTATTGCAATCAATAAAGATTAATTAACCCTTGCGCGCGCATATATAGCGGGCCTTGCTATGAGCCTTGAGCGACCCGTCCGACCTCTCCACCTTTAGGGAAAGGTTTGTCCGGGGACCAGCATGGTGACCTACAAGAGGCTAGGGAGGCCTCCTGAAAGCCAAGAAGCCTAAGATTGAGAAGAAAAAATTTGTGCCTTCGAACTTGAGTATAAGTGTCCGGTGAAGACTCCAAACCCGAGCTCCAAGGGTAAAGAGAAAGTTTATTTGATGGTATTTAATCCTCTTAATCTCGTTGTTGGTTGTGGAGGAGTACTGTTATTTCTTTTTGTTTTGTCCTTTATTTTTTAGTTATGTCGGTTTGTATGTTGTATTAGTCTCATTCTTTATTTGGTATAGGGTTGGTGTTTCGTTCTTTTTCCTTGTATCTGGCTGAAGTTTTTAAATATGTGATCTATCATATATATCACTATGGTGTTTATCATGCAAAGATGATAGCGGGTGGATATTTAATAGTCGACTGGTCATGCGCGTGTATTTTTCAATGAATGAATTTATCTTTGAAGAAAAAAAATATAGCGGGACTTGCTCTGAGAATTTTTTTTATAGCGAGTTGCCAGCCTCAAAGAAAAATAGTCTTGCGAGTTGTGAAAGTCAACCTCAAAAAAGAGTGGTGAATCGCGATGTTCCTTTCAAAAAAAAAAACAGTGATGTACTCAACAACTTTTGTTTTAATTTAGAAAATGGGATATCATCGATGCTCCGATCAACGTCTAAAAGAAATTAACCATCCACACTGTACTACTGAGTACTGACTATGAAGTGTGAACTATCAATAATATTATGATGTCTAGACCTGGTCAATGTCTGTAATCATCTCCGTTACATAAATTATTTTTTCAAGCATGATATCGAATTAAAATAGTAGATGATAAATATCTTGGTAGAGAAAATAGCATTCTAATCATGAAATGTTGGGGATCGGACAAAATAGTCAACGTTAGCATTCAAACAACAATCCACCAGTACTATAAGCTCAAAAATTGTCTTTATCTAGAAAAAAGGCAGAATCACATCAAGTGCTCTTGGTTGATTACATAATCGCTTTTTTCTCTATTGGTTTCTTTTTATTTGGAGGGATCAGGGATATATTCATACAGTTATATATAATTTTTTTTCTCTTTAATTTGATGAAAAATAGATGTGACGTTAGACCATATATATATTATTGGAATGGATCAAATTGTCCAAATTAAGGAGAAATTGTTGATAAGAATTTGTTCATAGGAATGGATTATGCATGTCAGAGGTAATTAGTCTTACAATTTCCGAAATTATGGTCTAAAAATGATTAACTTATAAATAACAGGTAGATCGAGACGTGCAATAGTGGTTAAGGGTGGGTCATTCTTGTCCAGCAGCTTCAATATCATGATCGAATCTTTAATTGGTAGGTTAACTTGTTCATCCAACGATTGCAAACCTTAATCCGGAAAACAAGAGCTTATATGGATACCACTTTATTTCTTGATGAACTTTGATTACATTTTGACATGGACGACTACTTACAAATGAGTTGAGGGTCCCATAATCACATGTTGAAAGCACTCAAACTTGGAAAATATCGGAACACACCTAGGTCTTCCTAAAGTGATGCATGAACATAAGCAGCTGCTTAATTTATATCCTGTGAATTATCTTCTTCATTTTTCCATTGAAGGTTAAAGTTCTTGTTGCCACATTTGCAAGTAAAGCCAACAGCCCGACTACAAGAACTATATTATTTAGCTTTGTACAGAGATAAGGATATTATATCATGTAGGCATCAAGGCATGGGCAACCCGACCCCATTAACATACCAAAACCTACACTAGTTTAACCACTATATATTGTCATCCCGCACCATTTTGTTGATTCAATGATTCTCACTCACCTCACACCAAATTAATTCAAAACCAATTATCATCATTATTTGATCGATATCCCTTAGTTTACGTGAACATACAAACGTGATTCAATGATCAATCACCTAATACTGTAGTTAAATATGTCATAATTATCATTATTCATTTCCAAATCAATGATCCATGTATACTTTAGTGTAATGCAGATTGACGATATGATGATATTTGAAAAGATAGCTACAACAAAAAGAACTAAGAGCATCTTAAGCATAATTGCTATTTAAAAAATAAATCAAATTTAACAACATTTTTGTAGAAACAGATGTCCAGCAGAATTATTAAACAGCTAAATCTGACAATTGCTAAACCAAATTGACAAATATGTTAATTCTCTTTCCTCAGTTTAACATAAGCTAAATCTTACCGATGTTCCAAAATGATTTAGCAATTGAAAAATGCTTGAGACCCCAAAACATTATACCAAAACTCATTATTAAATGACGATATGGCGGATATGCCATATCATTGATTACATGGAAGTTTTGATGTAGTGGATTTATTATATATATCTTTTTAATATAGCAACAAATTAAAAGAAAAATCAAGAAAACTAAATAAAACTTTCTAAAATGAGGGTTGCAGATGTTAACTCATAAGAACTGCAAATTGGTGAACAATTCTGTCTCTCACCACATGGAAAGCGAATTTACCTCCCTAATGACCATGAATAAATTTATATTCAATTCAATTGGCAACTCTTGATCGATCTGACCACCATCACCCATCAATATACAACATAAACTTGGATGTATTAGGTTTAGGTGATCCAGAGGAAATGCTTGATCCCTTTTAGGATGTAATGATTTGCAGATTCCCATGGATACTTTGTCCTAATTATTCCTTCATCTCCGTGGCTACTTCTCGAATGCTCTTTACTAATACAAGAATTTATAGCTAACTGAAGAAAATTGGCATGCCCTTCATCTACATGAATTGTAAGGAAGAAAAGGCGCAAGGTAGTGGTGAATTAGGGTTTTTTCTTTCTTTCTTCTTTTCATCGAAACTGAATTAGGGTTTAAGTTATAATTATTCAACAAAATAAAAATTCACCTCACTAATTTTATCTTAAAAATTGATGATGTGGTATACGCCATGTCATTTTGTATTGATATTTTGTAATATATTTTGGTGTTTGTTCCTTGTTGGAACAAAGCTGCCAATAAGGATTGCTAAATTTAGTTTTTAGCTAAATTTTGCCAAATTGTTAACAACCACTATTAGATAAGAGTCATATAAACGAAATATTCGGAGTTCGGATCCAAAAGACATCCATAAGCTGTTGTGATGGTCATTTTCTATGTTCGTCTAAATGATGTGGGTATTAGAAAAAATATTATATGTATTCAGTACATAATCTATATGGCGTATCATTTTACTGTTATTGGTCTATTTTTTATTGTGTTTATTTCTTATTAGTTACTCATATTTAAATATATATTTTTTTTCATTTTCACCGCGTATATGTTTACCACACTATGAAGTAATATTGTTGCGGGTACAAAATCTGAGGGTCTTGTTCACACAACTTGTATTTTAACACCGGTTTCGAATAACCTGCACAGAAACCGGGGTCAAAGTCAAGGGTCAGCGGTGCGCCGGTATATGACTCTCCGAAGTTTAAGTTAGATTCCAAGGCGGAACTCAAGTTCGTAGGTTAAAAACTTAGGAATACGTTACCCTTTTTAGAAGGGTTATGATTGCTTTTATAGGCGCTGCTTCCTTTTCCGGATGTGGGAAAACATGCCCATACGGTGTACTTTTATTGCCTTGACGACTACTTTGGGATGTGCTGGTGATGATGCATGAGCTAGGGTTGCGTGGCCTGCCCTGCCGGCTTAGTGTCTCGCCCTATTTGGTTAGCGCCGGCCGCCCTGACAGCTGGAATGAGAGGGAATCGTGCTGGGAATCACCCCATTCAGGAAGAGGTGTTAATAAATATGATTGAATGAGTACACTACATGACAGTGCCACGTATTGTTCCGGGTAAACAAAATAATTACTCGTGGGTATTATATGTTTCTTGTTTTAATCATTCTGGATGTCCCACAGTGCAAGATGGTTTATCAAAGTTTCGATAATCTTGCGGACTTCCTTACGATAGTATATTAAGCTAGGCAGTAGGCACACATCTTAGAAAAAAGCTCGCATATAACCCCAGTAAGAAAAAGCTCGCATATAACCCCAGTAAGATTGATCACGGGCTTCCATTACATCGCTAATAACTTCACTGATAGGATGGACTCACAATTCTAGTAGTGGATCGGAGTACTGCCTAAACTCTTAATCCACCACTGCCACCATTTTTTTTTTTGGAGTATGAAGTTAAGAATGATTTTATTCAGTAGTAAATAGTATCACGTTTTGTCACTTTTCATCGAGCTTGCACGAAAGATTTTTTTTTTCTCCTTTTTTTTCTTTCTCGGACTCTTTCTCATTAGGATGGATTGCAATCAAGACGATAGTTATATCAAATCAAAGATTTGGTGTAGCCCTAAATTTACGAGACAAGATTAGATTATGGCGTCAAGCAGTACGTTTGCCATAAGAAGAGCTACTAGCTACTATGGCGCCCCCCAATTTGATCGAGGGTATCTTCTTGGTGTAAATTAAATTCCATCGACCCTCTTAGACGTTCAGTTTTCAATTCTCTCGCTATTTGTACTATACAAACACCCCCTCCAGCCTTGTACTTCTTCACCTATTCTCTGAGATACAGAAAATAGAGTCTTCGATCTCTTACGCTCCATTCTCACATTCAGAGATTACGTTAATGGCAAAACAGAGCGTCAAGGTACTTCATTTCTGTTTCAGCTTATAATTGTACTGGTTTAATTGGTTGTTTATAGAGTTTACTGATCCGCTGTTTTGTTAGGCTAACAAGATCTCTAAGGGAAGGCCTTCAAAGAATGTGAGAACTGAGAAGCAGTCATAGCTGCATGCATGCATGCTAGATTTAGTTTCTTAATCATTATCTACTTCACAGTCGTTTTTTAAAACCCAAATTCTATATCAGTTTGTTGATAGATCATTTTGTTTTAGTTTTATTGTCTTTCAATTATGGACAGGGGCCTCGTCTTAATCCAAAGACGGCAGATCATAGGTTAGTGAAACATACTTCGTTCTGCCTTAATTTAGTAATGCAACGTGTGGAAATTAGACTCCCAATCTAACTTCTTAAAACCAATTGTTACAGGCCGAAACGGTTGAAGAGAACTCAGCCTGAGCCATCGCAATATTTGGAAAGAGCTGAACAAATTGCAGATAAGCTATCTCTAAAATATCCAAATTTCGTCAAAGTGATGCTTCCATCACATGTTTCTGGAGGTTTCTGGCTGGTAATCTCATCACGTACTCTCTCTCACTCTCTCTTTGCAGTACTATTAATTTTGAGAAAATAATTGTGTCCATACCCGCACATGTTCATACTCTCTCTTATTTTCAGTGACGGGCCAAGATCCAATAGGCCAAGCCTAGGACCCTAAAAATTTAAGGGCCTTAAAAAAATTCAGCTCCTTACTAAAAAAGATAAAATTAAAACCTATTAAAAGGGGGATTAGCACGTCTGTTGCTATTCTTCCTAATGAACTCTCTTTTCCTTCAATTTCTTTTCTCTCTCGGGCTCTCTCTCCTTTTTCAATTCTTCAATTTAATGAAAAAAAATTCAGATTTCAGGACATGCAATTATTCTCAACATAATCATAAGAGGTATGACTCATATGATCTTTTAATCTTTATCTATTATTCAAGCTTATTTTTTTCTAAATTTGTTTCCACGTTTGGGTTTAGGGTTTAACTATTTAAGATTCTCCATGTTTCAGTTTTATTTTTTGTTTCGTAAAGGTACTTGTCTTAGACTTTGTATATGATATTATCTAAGATTTATCAATTGAAATTGTAGGATTGATGATTGGCTTTGAGTTGTTCATGGTTTAGCTATGATATCCATCGAAAAATGGATATTGTTGAACAACTTGATTATTCATATATAATTAGTACTTTTGCATCTAAAAATGCAAGACTAGACATATTTAAGTGATACAATGAAATTTTTCCTATAATATTTTGACTTTTAAAGTTTATGTTTGGGGCCTTGTAATTTTTTCCCGCCTTGAGCCTATTTTCCCATAGGGCCGGCCATGCTTATTTTAATACTTTTAATAGTGTGATTTGACAATGTTAACCGTTCAAAAGTTTAATCGATCAATAAATATCATATGTAAAATATGAATTGAAACAAAAATCGTTTGCTAAGTTGATTACATCAAACAAATGAACGGGACTTGTGAATGTTAGTAGTCTCATAATCAGCCGTCTGTTTGTTTAATACAATCGACTAAGTAAACGATATTTGTTTACATTGATTTTTTTTTTTTTACAAAAAGTGATATATATTGATTAATAAAACTTTTAAATGGTTAAAATTGTGTATTCACACTACCAAATGTATAGAAATACGAGGAGTTTGGATGCACATATCCATACCAATATAGATATAAGTAGTTTCCTTAGTTTTGTACAGTTACTAGTTATATTTACCAAGTTATCATAAGAAATAGACAGTATAGTATGTATTGATTGATAAAGATTTTGGGGGTTGGCAGGGTCTACCGGCAGCTTTCTTCCGTAAACATACGGGTTCCCGTGACCAAGATATAACCTTGGAAGATGAAGACGGGGGCGAATTCAAAACATTATATCTCGGTCACAAGCTGGCCGGGTTTGAGTGGTGGATGGAGAGGCTTCACCATACACCATAGTTTGGTTCCGGGAGATGTTTTAGTCTTCCACAAGATCAAGGCTCGTGGATTTAAGGTAGATATATGATTGCGTCCTTTAATTTCTTAAACTGCTTCTTTAAATTTATAACCAAATGTTGAGAGTGTCTTTAAATTGTGATACATCTAGTGTAATTAATCAACAAACATTTATCATTGCTCCATCTGATTATGGCTTTATGTGATGCAAAGCTTATGTGAAGATACATGCGTGTGTTGAGATACACAAGAACCACTAATGGTTTGCCTGACCTATTTTATTGTTAATTCAAATGAATCAAAAAGGGTAAAGAACACTCCTGCTGGTAAGTCTTTTATATAACTCGTTTGATACTCATAAGTTCCAGTTAATGACGGACAACCTTGCCCTCATACAATCTCTGTTTAATTTCTGGCTCTTCTGGTCGGAAAGCTTCTTTTTGCTCTCTCGGGTATTTGTCTGCTTCTAGCTCTGTGAGTTAGTGGATTTGATCATGTGGATTTCTTCTATTGTATGGGCCGCTTGTGGCCACTGGGCTTGGCCCTTTAATGGATTTATTCATGACCAAAAAATAAGTTCCAGTTAGTGTAACGTACGTTTTGTAGGTTTTATTTACCTAGTTTATTCCGATCATGCATGCAGAGGACTCCGAATTGGCGGCCCTTGCCAAAACTGCAGTGGTTGTTACCCCAACATCATCCGGTATTTCTGGAGACATATTGTACATTGATAATTATGAGGGTAGCACCGAGAGCGATGAAGATTTCATATATTTGATAACTGTGAAGCCGATATACAAAGTGAAGATTGTATTGGCCTTGGTTGTTTGGAAGCAGCGGAGCTTTCGAAGTCCGCCGATACTCCTTTTTTATGCATGGACAAGTTCCAAGATGATGTTTAATGGCCGCAACATCGATTCCCAGATCCCTGAAAAACTGTCTTGAAAAAATACTATGAGCTTTGCCGGAGCCAAAGCTCATACTTGCATAAAAATGTTGAGGATTCTCGATCTTAACAGCCAACTGGTTGTTGGACTGATCTCGGAGACGGTTAATGTTGCAGAAGCCATTACATTCTGCAAGATCAGTACAAAGGATTCCGAGTCTTCGACGTGGGAAAAGACCTTGGAAGCGTCTGAGACGTTAGGCATGAACGTTGGTTTTATGCGCAGCCGAGTAAAGAGGCTTCGAGGTCTTGCGGACGAACAAAGAGGCGAGAGCGAGAAGAAGCAGAGATGAGGTGTAGGTTGGCGGAATTTCTGAAAGGAAAAGAAGAAGCAGATAAGGAGGAGTCTGAGAAATCAGTGCAGGTTGCTGCAAATGTCCAGTGGTGGTGATGATCACCAACTTGTACTCAATACAATGTTGTTCTTTTTGCCACATTATTTTAAGTTATTTGCTCATGAACATAATGTACATTGAAGCATATGAATATACGCTATTTAATTACCTACCTCAATCTCATGTTCGTTCTCATTCTCTTACTAACCTAACTTCTGAAGCTTGCATGATTGAGTGAGGTCAATTAATGCCCTGTGCGTTGGACCCGAGATTTATGGAAAAGCCCAAATGAAGCCGATAATCCGGGCCCTTGCTAGGCTGAGATCTTAGGGGAACTGGGCCTAGCGGGTTCCAGCTTTAAAATAAAAACAAAATAAGAGGGGCTTTAATTTAATTTATATAGAATCCATCTCTCGTGTTGATGTTGAAGAAGTTGGGAAATTAGAGTGTTGCAGAAAGAAAAGAAAGAGGAATGGAGGAGGAGCAGCTTGAGAAATTCGTAACGGACTTCTTGAAGAAGAAAGGGCTGAGGGCTCTCCCAGATGAAGTTAACCAGTCCGCAAATACCCCCGGGGCCTCTCAATTCGACCCCGACGTCGTCAGGCAAATCCTCGCCTTCTCCGGGTCAGACTCTCTCACTCATGGAACACTCTTCAAGCTTTGTCACTAATACTGATATCGCTTTTGGTTTTTCAGATTTCAGGATGCTCCTGCACGCTACCAAGATGAATATGCCAAGTTGAGGTCGTGGGCTTGTACTTCTCTAGACTTGTACAGGGTAAACTCTCGTGTTTCTACTTTTGATGCTTCTTCGCATTCCATCGACTTCTATAACGACCTTCATTATTTGTATGCAGCATGAGTTGCTCCGTGTTCTTTACCCTGTTTTTATTCATTGTTTCATGGATCTCGTTGCTAAGGGCCACATTCAAGAAGGTGGGTGCTGTTCTTATTCCATGCCATTCTTCTCACTAAATCCCCTTTCTATTTTCTTTGATACTTACATGAGTGCATGTTTTGGTTATCATCAGCGAGGACATTTTTCAGTAGCTTCCGCGAAGACCATGAAATGATGCACCTGCGAGATCTACACAAGTTGGAAGGAGTTCTTTCTCCCTCTCATCTGCAGGTGTTTCTTTCTCTTACAATCATGATTGCGTATCTGTTTCAAAGAGACCATAACTCATCTCTTAGATATCTCTTCTTCCTATAGGAGATGGAATTTGCTCATTCTCTTAGGCAGAGCAAAGTGAACATCAAGATATGTCAGGTAACTTTCTGCTTCTTTTTACTGTGTCTGACTGTATATAGAGCTCAACCACCCTCTTATGTTTGTGGTCAATTGTCCTTCCAGTACTCCTATGAGCTTCTGCTGCAGTTCTTGCACAAGTCACAGTCCACCACAATGCTTGGGATTATCAATGAGCATATTAATTTCCAAGGTATATCTGTTTGATTAAAGTTTACAACTGATATGTTTTCATACTGGACATCTGAATCTATGTGTTATGTTTTGGTTTTGCAGTTTCTCCTGGACAACCCAGCTCGATTACTGATGATGCGGAGGCTGTAACACTTACAGGAGGCAGCCAGGAGTCGGCTAATCAAATAAACCAGAAGGAAATTCATTGGGGGGTTAGTCAGTAATATTGCTATATAGTGTTGTATATTTCATTTTCTCTGTGCCTATATGAGTGCCTGCTGAATTTGAAGAATCAAAATTTCTTCTAACAAGTTGAATAAAGGTATACTTTAGTTGCATAAAGAAAACTGGAGTAGTCATGTAGGTGATGTGTTAGGATTTGTTGTTAAATATAAAGAACGATCTTTAGTTGAGCTAGAACGAAGGTAGCTTCACAGTTTATCTGCAAGGGTATGTGATTAATTAAGCACTGATAGAAATTTTTTCATTATACAGTTAGATTGCTTTATAAAGATTTCCTGAAAAGTTTCCTTGCATGAAGCTTCCCAATTTTATGTTGTAGCTAAAGATTTCTACACTTATATGCTCTGTGCTAGTCAGGTTTGTGTTTATCTGGTTTGTTGTCTTTAGTTCGCATGCAGAGTTACACTTGCACATTTGTATACGGTTGCTGGAATTTGACTGTCAGTCCTACATTTGATATAGTTGCTTGAAGATTCGTTGGAAGAACGCTTGGAAAAGGTCAGTGAAATGGCTTTAGATTCTGAAAGAGCTGAAGGCGAACCAAAAGAAGGGGAGGCTGATGAAAGTAAGGTAAAGTTCTGCCGCGTGATACAATTTTATAGCTTCAGAAATAGTGTTTTGAGAGATAATGGTTTCAATAATGAATTCTCTCTTTATTTTTAATTTTTGGGTACAGAAGAAATCAATTGAAGTTGGTAAACAGGGTGCTTCTATCAAAAAACAAAAAAAGGACAAGGCTGTTAGTGCAATAGCGAAAAGTGCACGCCCCGAGGCAACCCCTGTACCTACCGCACCACGAGTCAAACCAGAACTTACTTTGCCAGTAATGTAGTTTCTGGAATCCTCTTTCTATTTTGCATTTTCTTCTTTATGGTGTCTTCCCTCTTTGCTCTCTTAAGGTTTTGCAAGTGCCTAAATATTGGTGGTGCCAATCTGTTTAAATGAATAAAATAAAGTAGTAAACCATATAATTTGAGGTTTGTTAGTGTGAATTGGACCCTATAGTAGAAGCAAGCTATGACTTACTGCTAGTTCTTGATAATTTTAAGTTAGCTTTTTTGCATAACTTTGGATTGACAGTCTGGGTATATTAACTAGTGGTTCTTTTTTGGGTATATTAACTGGTGGTTCATTTTTGGGTTGTGGTTCAGTTTATGGAGTAATTTTGTCCTGATTGTTTCAGTCCACCAGAAGTTGAACAGTCTATTCTTGAGGACTTGAGAAACCGTGTACAGTTGAGTAGTGCTGCGCTACCATCCGTCAGTTTTTATACTTTTATCAACACACACAATGGGTAATGCCTTCACTTTCCCTTTTCAATGATGATTGGTAGTGTTTGATTCTGATTTTCCACTAATCATTTTGTTGAACAAATTGCTAGTTTGAACTGTTCATATATATCCCATGACGGATCCCTGGTTGCCGGTGGATTTTCTGACTCATCGCTGAAGGTTTCATCTGATCTTTATACTTGCATATTCTTCACCTTGTCTACCTGAGTGCTAATATTTAAGCATTCTTTAACAGGTCTGGGACATGGCAAAGATTGGGCAACAGTCTGTTGGTTGTAAGTCATTATCAACTTCTCTTATAAGTTATATCTGATAATACTGGAATACTGATGCTTTCATCGTGCTCATCTTTCAGCCTTTTTCAATGATGGGTGGTGTTGTATTCCCAAATTTAACTACGTGCCATTTCTTGTTTTTCATATTTGCAAATGTCACATATATAATACTTAAGTACATTTGTTTGGTACTTAAATACATCTGTTTAAGGTATATATCTATTTGTCCACTGTGCTAAAAGCTTCAATTATCGAGATAAGAGAAAGTGCAAGATCATCTGTGAAAAGTGGCCAGTTATAGTTTGAAGATGGAGAAAGTAGTTTCGGTTAATTATTGACTGTGTTTTGTGTTATTTGCTGTCTATTTTCTTCTTTATTACTTACAGTGTGATCATGATTTCCTGGCTTGTCATAGGAGAGAACTGGTTGTAAACAATTGGATGTTTATTTTCTGCTCACTGCTCATGTACTGTGGTTCACTATTAATTTCTATAAAAAATCGCTTGTGTCAGCAGATCTGCAGGGTGAAAATGGCACGGCTTCAAGTGAACAAGTTGCTGGGTCAAATGGCGGGAAAAGACCATACACATTGTTTCAGGGTCATTCAGGGCCAGTTCATTCTGCTACTTTCAGTCCTCTTGGTGACTTCATACTTTCGTCTTCAGCAGACTCAACTAGTACGTTGACCTAAACCACTCTCTCTGTGGGTTTGTATTGTGTTTTATTTGTACCAATGAAGTTGTTTATATCAGTAACAATCAAATTTCTGCGCTGCAGTTCGGTTGTGGAGTACAAACCTAAATGCTAATCTTGTTTGCTACAAGGGTCATAACTACCCTGTATGGGATGTTCAGGTATATTTGCTTGGCTAAATTCTGAAATGCATCTTCTTGCCTTTATCTCCTCTTTGATTGAAGGTACCACATAGATTCATAGACTTTAAACCAGAAATTTTCATCAATCTAGTTTTCAGTCCTTTTAGCTGCACTCTTTAACTTTTAGCCTTTTTGCTGGTGCAGTTTAGCCCTGTAGGTCATTATTTTGCCAGTGCTTCACATGATAGAACAGCAAGAATTTGGTCTATGGACAGAATACAGCCTTTAAGAATAATGGCAGGGCACTTATCTGATGTTGATGTCAGTCTCTCTCTCTCTCTCTCTCTCTCTCTCATGCTTTGCAGGTTTAATTGTCTTTTTTTAAAGCCTTTTAATATTAGTGATCAATTGTGTTCTGGGAGTAGATAGGTGTATTTTGAAGATGTTTGAACATTAATTGATTATTCCTTGTGTTGTGACTAATGGTTTGAAATTTTTATTGTAGTGTGTACAATGGCATTCCAACTGCAATTACATTGCTACTGGTTCTAGTGACAAAACAGTTAGATTATGGGACGTTCAGAGTGGAGAGTGTGTCCGAATATTCATTGGCCACAGGAGTATGATTTTATCTCTAGCAATGTCACCTGATGGCCGATATATGGCTTCGGGTGATGAAGACGGCTCAATCATGATGTGGGATCTTTCAACTGGCCGCTGCGTTACACCTTTGATGGGTCATACATCATGCGTATGGACATTGGCTTTCAGGTAGATATTCATTTGAAAAAAAAAGAAAAAAAATTGCCATGAGTGGAGATATCTTGGTTGGTGTACAACTAAACTGTACATGTATTATCTCTAAAGTATTCTCCTGCTGTTAACTATAGTGGTGAAGGTTCACTCCTTGCTTCTGGATCTGCTGATTGCACGGTTAAATTATGGGACATAACTGCAAGTACAAAGTTGCCCAAGGCTGAAGAAAAGTGAGTTAGTGGTTTTCTGTACTTTATCTGATACTCCTTGAAAGATAAACGTGTTTAACTTAAAATATTGGCTCTTGGATCAGCAGAAGCGGAAGTGCTAGCAGATTGAGGTCATTGAAGACTTTACCAACCAAGAGTACGCCTGTCTACTCCTTAAGGGTAAATGCAAAATTTGTGAATAGTTATAAGCTTCTCTTTCTTCATTTTTTAGTTAATTTAGAAGGATAAGTAAGTTATATTTGAGGTTTGCTGTGGCTGCAGTTTTCTCGAAGGAATCTTCTGTTTGCAGCAGGGGTCCTTTCAAAAACTGTTTAAGTACACTCCCCCCCAGACTGTTGATTCAATTCTTGGAAGACCGCCTGAGTTTGCAGTTTTGCACCACCACGCCACCAAGAGTCTTTTATGTCTGCCTTCCTGTATTCATTACTGCACCTAGCTAGAGTATATCATACCATGAGACCCTGGATTTTATTTTTGTAGTTTGGAACTTTGGATTGCATCATCTCAAACGTAGCCGCCTTCTCATTCTCTTTTGTTAGATATTGGAGCTTGTATTTTCCCCTAGTATGGTGCTCCTTTGTTATATTGGATCTTGTATTTTTCCCTTGTAAAATGAGTCGGATTTCCATCGGTCATGAATTTCAGAATTTTCCCCTTGTATGGTGCATTTAAAAAGAGTCCGAAATTTCCGTGACAACATGAACAGATTAGAAAAAAGGATCTGTCAGAAGTGGCATTTGAACCCACGCCGGACCAGAACTTGAGTCTGGCGCCTTAGACCACTCGGCCATCCTGACTGTCGATGTCAATCAATAACAGATTATACACATATCGCCATTACTTGTGAGATTAAACAGAGATAAAAGCAAAGACTAGCCACCAATTGCAAAATTGATGAGATTGCTTTACAATTTTGATCTCATGTCTGGTTCAGTGCAGATATTGTATGATACATATACCTTTTGAGAATTCCTTAACCGCTCGAGTTCACGTGTTTGTGACTGCAGGATTGATACATGAGATCAACTAACGTATTTGCAAAACCAAATACATAACATACGTACCTCAGATCATTTAACATAATTTGTAGAGACAATGTCCAACGATACCAGGAAAAATTAGGAGCCTACGTGCCACTAAGAGCTCTTTGCTTTTGTGAAATGACTTTTTCATTGGTTGTAGAGTACATGACTCGATCACCAAACTCAAAGTCTAATCATTCAATTTCTTCTTATAACCAGCTAGAGGTGGTAAACGGGCCAAAATCGTGCTCGTGTCGTACTCGGGTTGGCCCATTTGCTTAAATATTAAGCTTGACCCGACCATTTTAAACGAGCCAAAACCGTGCTCGTGCTGTGCTTGGGCCGGCCCATTTATTTATCGTCCCGGGTTCGGGCCGGGCCATTTTTTTAAATATTAAGCCCGGCCCATTAGCATTATATGACACAATTAAAATAAAAAATATTATGTACTTTGAATATTTGTTTTATATAACTATTTAGAGTAGTAAAATAAATAAAATACTACAACACATTTCATAATCTTATTTTTAAAATGTCACGTATCTCAAAATAATGACGCTTTATTCAGTATTTTGATAATATTTTTTTGTGAAATATTGTAGTTAAAATAATGAAATAATCAATATATTTTAATTAAAAAAGTATAATATTCAAGTTTAATAATGATAATTGTTTAAATATTGATATAAATAATATAAAATTATGTGTTTAACGGGCTGACTCATGAATTAATTGTGGCGGGTCCATGGACCAAAATATCTCGGTCCGGCCCATTACAATAACGAGCTCGGACTCAGACCGTGCCTGACCGATTTTTAGGGTGCCGGATCCGGGCCGGAATCGGACTTTTTTGCCCATTTACCACCTCTATAACCAGCTATTACGACTGCAATTCCACTATCAATTAAGTATCTGGCTATCTGCACAATTCATACGGTTACTCAAGTAGAAGTAAATATTTAATAAGAAATCCATTCCATTACACAAGTATTTCATAGCCTATCAATTAATCGCAGTGCCATAGGGTCACGACTCAAAGCTTCATATATGAACTTATAAGCAGATTAAGGACATCAGACTTATCAGTTATTACGATTATGAAGTCCAGCTGGACATAGGAAAAGTGAAACGAAAGTGAAAAGAGTAGCAAAGGGTCTCATCAACTTCTACAATTACAGAAAATACCAAATTTTCACTTAGGCGATAACACAAATTTTGACAAGTATTCTATAACGTACCTATATATCCCAGTGCCAAAATATTGATCACAACTAGGTAAACTTATAAACATGAACTAATAACTTATCCACACGTACTGACTGGGCAGTCATCACGATAATTAAATCCAGCCGGACATGAGCAAAGTGAAGAAAATATAAGGCAAGTTCCTCAGTTACTGTATTATAAAGCAGACACCACAAATGAATTGATGTTCATAGCTAATCGGCAGATGATTGTGTGTGTACTTTCACTAGCTGAAAACAGCAAAATATAGTAAATAAAAGTCCAAACATTATCATAAATAAAAGACTGGCTTGGCTAGTACGTACTTCAATCTGGCTACAACCTAAGTTGGCAAACATTATGATGGGGAAAAATATCAAATTACACAAAGTGTAAAATGTCATCCAACGATTGCTTCTTTGGTCAACTGACCCTGGACAACTAAACCCCAGAATAAATCCTTTCCGACATGAGAACATCCAAATTAGATTAAAATTTCGACTGCACCTACACAATCTCTTCCATATCTCTTTCAAGTCTAATTTGGAACAAGACCTAAATCATTAATTAAACAGACTCAGCGACATGCCAAATCAACCATCGCTGAGTCTTTTCCAGGTTATCATCCATCTGGAAAAAGACGGTACCCTCAAAAGTTACTCATAGAAAATGCGCCTACTACCAAAAGAAGAAAAAAAGGATGTAATTCTTAAAATAAAAAAAATACTATATAGAAGTTACGAAAATCATGCTGAAAATCCGAATGTATACGCTTATACCTGAAAATTGTATGTTGTCTCGAGAACTGTCAACAAGTCCTTCAGCACTGGAATTGACGACACAAATAATAGTAATTAAGAGTATATCGGTATTAGGATTAGAATCTCTACTCATTATCTTCTCTATCAGCCTTCTAATAGAAGGCATTTTCCCTAACAGCCCAAATGGTTGTAACAGACATTTTCCTCGCAATAGTTATTTTTCTAAAAATTAAATTTAGTTTTAAATAGTTCCTCAAATGATACAGAGACACTTTCAATTACATTAAGAAAAGAGTCTTTTCTCCTTCAAAAAAAGAAAAGAATCTTAATGGAAATAATCATTGAATACAAGAAATAGCATGACGTACAATTTAACATGTAGATATCACGATAGAAGTTCAAAAAGGAACTAATTAAGTTGGTTTGCAAGACGCATCTTAATTTTTATATTCAAACCATCTACACGAAACAAACAGTTTTGCAGGATGCTGACATAAATTCAATATTTCAACATTAGACTGCACTTATATAAAACAGGTGCAAGAGTTCCTTTGACCCATCCATTAATATATGGATCACAGAGACTGACGAAGAGATGCATTTTAACCTGAATAACATCCAGAAAGAAAGAGCAGTATGTAATAACTCGATTTTTCGGGACAAGTTAATAGACTACTTCTAAGTTTTTAAGTTCTCAAAAATATTAAATTGTGTTCGTTCCGTGTTGTGACGTCGGAAGTCGATAACGAAAACGTTATTAGAATGTTTAATTCGAAAAACGTTACGTTTCCGAACGTATTTATCGACTTTTATTACGTCGCTCGGTTTCAAAAACTTTCTTCACGAAAGTTGTAGAGCTCGTCGATACGAGTTCGTGGATAAGTGACGCGTTCGAAATGGATATCGTACGTAAAAGTTATTCACGTCGGAAGTTAGTTTCCGATTTGGAAACTAGTATAAAAATGAATTTTTCTTGCTAGGGTTCCCATAATTGGAAACCCATTCTTCTTTCCTTTCCCTCCGCCTCCATCATCTCTCTCTCCCTCTCGGTTCTCTCTCTCCCGACTCTCCCTTCCCTCTGAAACGCTCACCGATCCGCCGCCTTCCGAGCAACGTGGCCCTCACCACCGGCCTAGGAGGCACCGCGCCTACCCCTGCAAGCAACCCCAAGGAGGACGCACCCTCTCGAGTCGCGCCGGAGCTCCACGGATCGCTCCAAGTTTCTGCGTTCTCCACCACCGTGTCAAGCCGAACTCCGGTGGTTTTCGAGCTCCGATCGAGGTGAGGATAGCCTAGGTTTGTTGATGAGATGTTGTTGTTGAATTTTGGTGTGTTGTTGTGATGTTTTGGTGGAGATCGGAGGTTGGAGAGGATGGAGGGGTACCGCCGCCTTAGGCGGCGCGTGTGAGGAAGTAGGAGGGTCTAGGGGCGGCGTGAGGCCGTGGCGGAGAAGAGGGGAGAAAAAGGGAGAGAAATGGGGCGGCGGTGGCGTGTTACGCGCCGTCCCTGGGCTCGGCGCGTGTGCCCCACGCGCGGCCTGCCGGCGGGTGGCGCGTGTACCCCACGCGCCGCCACGTGCGGTGGTGCGACAGTGTTTTCCGATAGGGGTATTTTGGTAATTTACTGAAATGTAAATGTAAATTTTATTTACTTCGGTAAATGTAATTAAATTTTACCTTCGGTAAATGAAATTATAAATTATTTTCAGTAAATGTAAAAAAGTAATTTGTAAAAGGGTAATTTAGTAAATTTTAGTTACTGAGATTGTATTTACATTTAAATCGTACGTATACGTACAGAAATACGTATTAATATTTATACGTACAGAAATATGTATATAATATTTATACGTACAGAAATACATACTAATATTTATATAAATACAGAAATACATAAATACGTATATAATATTTATACGTACAGAAATACTTATATAATATTTATATGTACAGAAATACGTACAAATCGTATATTTGTACAGTAAACCGTGAATAGTAACAGTGAACAGTAATACGGAACAGTAATTTCGTAAAACCGAAAATTGCTGAACAGTAACCGATTATTACTGTTTCGGCATTTAAAGGTTTACGAAACGATTCTAAATTCTTTTCTTATCTTTTCAAGGTGATCGTTAAATCGAGAAAAGGAATTATCTTCGGGAATTGTGGAATTACGCTCAAGTCAATAAGGTGAGTAAAATCTCACTGAATTACGAATCTACCCTCGTGGTGATTCAACATTTTTGCAAGTGTGTTTATCAAATGAATTACAACGTGTATATAATTTAGTGGACTACATATATACAGTATAATGGTAATAAGTACATATATATATATAGTTCATTAAATTACGTACTGTTATTAATTCATTGACAATAGTCATTTCAGTGACGGAAAATTGTGCATGAGTATGTGATTTAAATGGTACAATATGATGTGAGAATATTGTACGTAATTCTTCAGGTGTTTATGAAATATGACATGTATAGGATATAGTGGACTATGTATATATTGTATAAATGGTAAATAAATACGAATATATATAGTTTGCTATATAATATACTGTTATGATTTTTATTGTGGTGATATCGTGAAAGTTTTAAAACGTACAATATGATGAGTGATTATTGTACGTGATTTTAACATTGAGATTGTTAAAATGTTGATTTGTCTTCGGACGTGATTTGGTACAATATGATGTGAGATTATTGTACGTGTTTGGCAAGTCGGAACCTAGCCTTTGGCCGGGCGAAAGTTACGATACAGTTAGAGCTCTAGTCTGTCTGCCTTAGTACTGCATGTGAGGTAACGGGTGGTTATCTGCTCATGGGTACTCAGTTTATTTTGGATGTTGGGTAGCGGGTGGCTATCCAATATCAACGGTGTATTACGAGAGGGGTAACAGATGTGTACCAGCGTTCTTGGTACCCGTATTATAAATGCATTGGGTAACCAGAAGGGTTACTTAATTTCCTCATGAGCGTTTTATTTCATATTTCTTTGGGTCAACCAGATGGGCTGACTATTGACTCATGAGGGCATTTATATTTGTTGTTTTGTGATCTTTCGTATATATTGATATGCGAACTGTATTGTGATTTTACTCATACGAGCTATAAGCTTACCGGGTTTGTGTTTACAATCCCGGTGCACCAATTCGATGGTGTAGGGGATAATTCTGCATGTGCTGATTAGTGGGGGTTGAGTGACGACTACAGAGGCTCGAAGTCGTTCGTATCCTACTTGTGGTGAAGTTTTAGCGTGGGTTTGTGTGTGTGAAGTTGTGTAATTTCATTTGTGAAAATTGTGAGTGATTTGTGAGGATTATTACATTTCCATTTTATGTATGGATTATAAATTTGGGTTGTAATAATTGGTTGACTGAGTTGTATTGAGAACTCAGAATTGATCCGCTGTTACACTTTAATGATTTAGATTTATTTGAGATTATTTGGTGTTTAACGACTTTAGAATTTTGAGTTTTTAAGCTCGAAATTTTGGGGTCGTTACACAGTACATCATACAAAATATATAGTTCTACAAAATTAAAAATAGAATCACTACTAATAGCATTTATACGAGTGTAAATGACTAAATACTACTGATCGAACCCAAATAATAATTACCATGATAATTATCAAGGCCCCATAAGCCTACCTACAAAATGCAAATCAAGAAGCATACCATTACCAAAAAGCCAAAAAGCTATATAACCAGATTAGCAGATCATTAATCCTGTAAAAGCATCAAATTGGATAGAGAAGCTATAAAACTGATTGGTATGTGTATATAATTATTCATCAGTTACAATTAAATGTATTTCAGACTGGAATGTACAGTAGTGTGTACGAGAAACCAGATATTTGCTAGTTAAAAACCACATAGTACAACTATTAATTATTAGAATGGAATAATAAAGCATCTGTACTGATGAGAAGTGCAATCGACCCTATTATATATGAGTAAAATAAGGAAGAAAATTATATGTACCGCTATACAAAAACGAACTGGCCGGGTACGGGTACAATCACTAGATTCTGGCTAATTCAGGTGAAGACAACACACAACAGAAGGAAGTCCAAGCTGCAGAACCCACTATCAAGTGAACACCGCATGCATATGATCGGGTACTTGGAAAAAGGGAAGAGACAACAGAATAAGAAACAAAGAAGAGACAGCCATGGCGATGATAGCGCAAGAGGCTGCACAGTTAATTGCGGAAACTGGAGAAGACAAACAACGCAGAGTAATAAGATGATTAGGGACCATACTAGGAGGCCGCTACGTGAATTAAGGGAATGGTCCAATGCTAATATGCTATATAATAATAATCTGAAGGTTGATTACCAGCTAGTTTGGCACAGTAATCAGTCTCGTCTGTTGTATGTACGTCGGCCAATCGGCCATTGGTAAAAATTTAATTCATCAAATAGTATGCTGCCAAGCTAATCAGTTTTTGCGAGCTTATATCGATATTATTGTCTAAACGATGCAGCAAGAGAAACAAAAAAATAACTTACCGATTCAAAGGCATATGTGATGTTCCATTGAGAGAGAGAGAGAGAGAGAGAGAGAGAGAGAGAGAGAG
The DNA here is from genome assembly GCF_933775445.1 of Argentina anserina. Lineage (NCBI taxonomy): Eukaryota > Viridiplantae > Streptophyta > Magnoliopsida > Rosales > Rosaceae > Argentina > Argentina anserina. The sequence goes on along the minus strand of NC_065873.1, from coordinate 30,015,386 downwards.
AGAGAGAGAGAGCAAACAGTCCATGCCAGAATCGGATACAGATCGATTGGTCAATAGATGAGGATGCATTGAATCGACGTCCGGCAGGTAGAGGAAGGGAGTGAGCAGGTGACAGAAAGAGAAATGAGCACGCAAAAGCAATACCATACGCTTTATGCCATCTACCTCTGTGTGCTCACTCTCTTCTGTCAATTTCTATCTCCACTGCACCAACCCACCCAACCATATAATTTTTGTCTATATATAATGATAAATCTAACAGCATCTCGGCATTCATAGACTTCTGGTGAAGAAACAATAAATGATGACTAGAATAAATAGAAAACGAAAGAGGAAGAGAGCGATTCAACACTCGACCAAAGATAACTCTATTAACTGATGGAGGAGGAGGTGGAGGATGAGGAGTCAGATCTGAGAAGGTTATAATTAAGAGCCTTTTTTGGAAAGGTCCACGAGAAGTCGGAAAAATGGAAAAACATATGATCCGTGCTTCATCAACAAAAATAAAAAATGAATGGCGAGACGAGGACCACGATTTAGGGTTTGTACAAGCCAACACTCTCCACAAACCCCAATGACTAAAACGAAGGAGAGAAAACCATATCATGACCTTATCTCCACTATGGTTAATTAAAACAGTATCTCTCTCTCTCTCTCTCTCTCTCTCTCTCTCTCATATGTATGTGTCTGTCATGCAGATACAGATGAAGGAGGAGGTAGGGGCAGATGGATCGAGTTGCTGAAGGAGAGACGTACAGGTGTGGTGTCGGTGACACTTAGCCAAAGAGAGAAGAAAAGCTTCTGAATCAATGGCGAGGCCAGAACGTACACCAGATATAGCTGGAAATTAAAGCCCAAAAAATAACGAAAGTACCATTTCTGACAGACTACAAGGGATAGAGAGGAGAGTCTCCTTTAACCTCTACCCTGAATCTTTATGTGTGCTTTGATTTTAGTTCAGTACTAGCCTGCGTGGGAAGAGATATATAGAGTTTGGTTTTCTCTCATCTTCGAGAGAGAAAGAAAATAAGAAATTAATGAATAATAAGATAAAGACGGGAAAATCCAAGAGACTAGTTGTTGATAACTGATAAGTAAGTATATACTTAATACACATGGAAACAAATTTTTCGTTCATCTGTATCATACTTATCTCATGTTCAGAACTTAAGTAAATATCAAGTATCTCTTATAAAACTATAGTTATAATTTATTTATTTTAAAAGGAAAAATTACCAAAATACACCCCAAACTTTACTAAAATTGTCAATTTGCACCCCAAATTTATATTTTGAGTCAATTTACCTCTTAAATTTGGTAAAAATTGCCGATTTGCACTCCATCCGTTAAATTTAACTGTTTTCATCCAATTTTGCGTCAAATGTCATGTACATGAGGGGTAATGTTGTCATTTTCTATTTATATTTTTCTTAAAAGCAAATACAAATATTCTTTAAAAAGAGGATTATTTTTAATCAAATTATTTATTTACATTTTTTTTATTACATACTTAACTCTACTTCTAATTATATATTCAACATACCCACCCATTCAAATATAGTGTGTTGTGTATATATATATATATGTACACATTGTTTGAGGATGAATGAAACGAGAATAATAACGACGTAATGGAACAAAACGTAACTATTTAATTATTGATAATGGGGCTTATATATAAGCATTACATAACTACAATCTCGTAGGATTCGGAGTCCTAATATATTACAGAGATGTGAATCTATCTCTAACAGGAAACTTAATAAGGCTAAGACACACACAATGGTACAATAGTATTTCTCCCAGAACACACATTTATTTTTAATTTTTAATTTATTTATTTATATTTGTCTAATATCTTTTAACATACTATATCAATTAAAATATTAAATATATAAATCAATAACATGTTTCGAAAAAAAAATTGTAACAAGTGTTCATCTTAAGTAATTTTATTAATTTATTTTATTATTAAATATGAATAAATATATAATGACAATATTGTCCCTCAAATGCATGACATGTGACTTAAAATTGGATGGAAAACATTAAATTTAACGGATATAATGCAAATCGGCAATTTTTACCAAGTTTAGGAAGTAAATTGACTCAAATGTAACTTTAATGTGTAAATTGACAATTATAGTTAAATTTAAAGTACAAATCGGCTTTTTTGAAAAGAAAAAAAAATAGCACTTAACATTTACTTAATAAGATGATGGATATGAGACGAGGATAATAAGTTCTGCAGACAAATATGTTTCTAAGACACCATCCGTGTCGAAACACAATTGGGTGGGGGGGCCGGGATTAGGTTATGGCCGTTGCTGCAATGTCAAACCCTCAATTTGTGCCGTCGGATAGTCTTTGATGGTAGGGCAGGTACGCTGTGGGCATGTCGTCTGGGAATTTGGGAAGGCCAATAGTCATGAGAGTGCCACTTCGGGAGACAAATCATCTAGAATTCTCTCTCTTTCTTTTTTCTTTTTTCTTTTTAATTATTCACCCTCATTTCTTTTTTTTTCTTCTTTTTTACAAAAAACACCTTCATTTCATTTCCTCTCATGATCGAGAAAACTCTAGGAAAGACGCCAGCATAGCCTAGATAGCTAGAAAGGAAGAGAGGAGCGTGGGATGCATGGAAACGATCGATTTGGGAAGAAGCAGATAGAGATTAGAGAGACTACACCTGTAAATAAAGCCCTAATCAGCCACGCTCGCCAAGCCCTAGCAATCCAAGCTATTCCTTCCTTTGTATTGTCCTCCCAACCTGGCTACACATCGATCGCTCAACCTATCAACATAGCTCAGCAGATTTTTTTATCTTTAGGTCTCATCTTTGAACGATAATTTTTTTGAATCTTGATTCACTTCATCTTGGTATATATATTAGTCGCGTCTGGACCACTGGCTCACATATTTTGATTGAATCACCTCGTAGTTATTTCAAAGTTAGTATAGTCAATGCCAAATCCAATCTGATTACAATTCAATCCAATTATATATACATCATAGATAATAGATTCATAGGTAATGTTGAAAAAACAATTGACCTATTTTCTGTAACGCATCCTATATGGGCTCCCATAGTGCAGCTGTAGGAGCAGAGGTCTGCCGGCATCATGCCTCTCAAGTCTCAGTTACATCGGTTACAAAATTTGCTTCTCTCAAACTATGTGCATGAAAACTTGATAGAATAAAAATGATCACCCAAGAGAGATATCATTGACAAAGGTTCAAAGCGTTGGCAATCCTCCGTTTCCACTCGTGTCTTTTTAATTGCTTCTACTCTAGTTAGTTGGCTTACTTGGCTATGAGTTCGTGCGCGTTGATATTCGTCCTCAGTAGCAATCAATAATTAACAACTCAAGTACTCAAAAGTACAGCTAGTTTCATCTACAACACAAAGGTAGAATCAGCAGTCCAGCACCATGCACATTCAACATGCAGACTACCAAACACCATGGCAACTCTTAAACCACAATACCAGTGAACTCGTAGGTTGCACAGCCACAAATGGTAGTCATAGGCTACAACGATCATCGGAAACAATGTAAAAAAATGACAGACAGATGCAACCATGAGCATGCACCAAGTTGGCCCTAATCTAGACTGGCTCACTCGACATTGCAGAGAAGCACAGGACAGTCTTAAAATTTAGAATATGGTACTCTGGCAGCACATCAGCAGATCTAACATTATCTATAAAATCAACAGAGCTAACCCAAACCTTCTACTGTTGCCTCCAAAACAACAATAATTTTACTCTAATAACATTGGATATAAATAAAACTAGATTATCCCTACAACCGACATCCGCTAGACATCAAACGATGGATGTACCAATTCTAGCCACAAATCTGGGGATCCTGCCAACACGATGACAAAACCTAATTGAAAGATACGCCAATCATCAACTTCTGGCTCCTCGCCTACGCTTCTTCCCAGACTTGGTTCCCTGTGCCTTGGATGAAGCTACTGACTTTCCCTTGCTCCTTTCTGGTGCCTTCTCCGAATCAGTAGAGTCCTCTTCCATATCCTCAGTGTCTCTTGCTTTTGAACCAGATTTCACCTTGCCATTGGCTTTGCTACTACTCTGAGGAGATTTACCCTTGGGAGTGGAGGCAACAGTTTTTGGCATTGACTTTCCAGCCTTTAGAGTGTCTTGCTTGGACTTGGTTGAAGCTCTTTGGATGCTGCTATCATCCTCCTTGGATTTGCTACTCTTAGGTGTTTGGGAATCATTGTTCTTTGACTTGCTGGATGCCTTCTGAGCAACATCAACTGATTTACCTTTACTTCTTGGAGTTTGATCCTTTAATTTTCCAAAACGGTCATCATCCGTTTTGCCAACAGCCTTAGATGTATCACCTTTGGATCGGCCATCAGATTTACGACCAGACTTTGTGGTTCTCCCTTTTGATTTGCTGGAGGAAGCTCCTCCGCCCCTATAAGAATAACTTCAACGTGAGAAATCAAGAAACTAATCAAAACAATTTTTCGTAACAAATATATCACTGACAATTTGGGTGAAGCCTCCGTCTTTTCTTTCTTAGTTGAGCCATCACGATCAGTTCTTGCTTTCTTCTTCAGGGGCCTGATGAACATTAAACAGGGTAGTCAAAATGAATTTTTTTTATGGAAGCAAAAACAAGCAAACAAGCAAACAGGCAGAGAAGTTTGTGTTAAACCCTAAACCCTACAGCAGAAAAATAATTTACTCAAAAGCAAGTACAGAGTAAAATATTTTTTTTATCCAATCAAAGAGCAGAAGATACACGCGGTCTTCAATGTCCACAATGTTCAAGGACCATCAATGACATGACATCAGATTTAAAACACAAGTGTGACATTAATCTATCAAACCATGAAGATTGGATGATATAATCTGAAGATCACATTTAGTCTAACCCATGAGTCAGACTGTAATCGTTTTTCAGACTGTATAACAAAAGTAAAGAGTGCTTACAGTTCAGAAGAGCCATCGTGACTTGACACATAACCTTCCTGCTCCTGTTAAGAAAATGATATCACAAACTTAAGCAAAAACAATTCAAGCTAACAGAAAAAATATGGCAGTCACCCTACCTCTTCTGATTCAGAGTCACTTTCTACATACAGCCATTTCTGTTTTTTAAGATTTAAAATTTCTTCATCTCCATCATTGTACTTCACCTACAGAAGATGGCAACAGTACAAAAAGTCAAAACATCGTTAATTTTTACTAGAATTACAATAGTAAAAATCAGCGGTTTGTAGAGAATGAGGCTTGTAAAGCCGCTAGCATCTTACCACATGCTTCTTTTTACCAGAATCAAAAGAATCAACAACTCCTTTGTAATACCTGTAATATTATAATTGAGTCATCACACAACAGATTTACAGTTCACATTCTACAACTAGAATTAAAAAGAAAATCCATAATCCAACTTCAATACAGCATAACTATTCACATGCAAATTTTGGCAATCTAAAACTACTGACATTAGGTCAAGCATCACGTTGCTCTTTTCAAACTCGATTCTTAACAAAAAAAACCATTGTGCTGGCAACACACTTGAAGAAAACATAAATGACATGTCTACAGATATATGTATTGCAAAAACAGTACAACAGAAGTTAATTGGAATCACAATGGCTACCAAGACTTCAAGAAAGCATAATAATGATGTGTCTACAGATAGGTCTGTTGTATATTTAAAACAAAACGTTTATGTGTTCAGTACATCTGAAGGAAATCATTGATATAACATAAAATGGAAGGTAAGTACTTACATGTGATCCTTTGGCCACCAAACTTTTATCTTTGAACCGATTATCTCAGTGTCATCAAACTCTTTTATACCAGATTGCTGAAAATCATAAGGAAATTGGCACATGACGGGGTCAAAAAAAAACAAAGAATCTTGAGCTGATTATAAGTGCTTTAAAGTGAAAACAATCAGATTTCCTTCAAATGTGTTGATAGTGGTGATAATAATGCATACAAATTTCTAACACCCCATTCCCCAAGCCTGGTTAATAGACCAAGGCTCCCAACTGGGCCTCCTGCCAAAAGCTACAATCTTAGAAGGCAACAAACTCAAGCAAAGCAAGATAGTTACTGTAAGGGGATTCCAACCGAAGACCACATGGGATAAACTATGGGACCGACCATTCGTATAATCACTCATTGGAATACCAACATATCATAGTAGAAATAAGGCATGTGCCAGACAATTATTCTAGGAAGAAGAATCATGAACAATTTATCACCCCAAGTTCACCGCCAGACAAGGAACATAAATAAATCCATAACATACATTCAAAAAAATTAATGAATGCTCTGTTATGCAATTTCATAACCAGGATCCAAAGAAACTCTGGAATTGTATAACTTAAGACCTAAGTGCACATACCTTTTCTTTTTCCGAAAGACGCTTCCTCTTGGAATTTGTCTTAGGGGTCTCTTCCAATGACAGTTCATCCTTGGTTGGTTTTGACTTGGGTGTCAATGGTATCTCCTAAACAGTTCATGACAACAGTAAGTTCATTAAAAGGTATATAATAACAAAAACCATTAGTAACATCAGTGAAAATAACAAATGTTATTCTGAAGCAAATTGAAGATAGTACCTTGTCAACTTCCATGGCTGAGGATTTTGTTGAACTTCTTCTTGAAGAAACTTTACTGCGAGTGCCCTTTTTCTTATCTTCTGGCTGCTTCAAAAAAGACTCATCACTAATTTTATTTCCATCAACCTTCTTAGCTGACTTCTGTCTTGCCTCTGAATCACTTGTGCTGCTACTTTCCTTTTTAGGTGCATCTACCACAACTGAAGTATTATCCTTATTATTCCCAGTAGAAACCCTCTTGGCTGACTTCTGTTTCACCTCTGAATCACTAGCTGCACCACTTTCCTTTTTAGGAGCATCCACCACAGTGGGACTTTTATTCTCATTGGGACCCCCGGCAGAGAGTTTTTTTCCGGACCGCTTACTTGATTTTAAATCTGAATCACTTGTTTCATCAATTGCCTTTTTGGATTCATCTTCAGCAACAGCCGTAGCTTCTTTATTAGAAGTATTTTTCTTTTTATGTCGTCCAGCTCTCCTGGGACGACTTTCATCAGGAAGGCTCCCGCTTGGGGATGGTGGAGCAACATCAGTTGATTCCTTCTCCAATGCATTGGAGGTATCAATATCCGACCCTTTCTCATTTTCTAAAGGCACAACTTCCTTCACAACAGGATCCTCACGAGGTGGAGAAGGAGCATCTTCAGAGCCAATTTTCTGGCCCAGAAGGTCCTCTGTTTCTTCCTCATTATCAGCTTGAGGACTCTCTGCAGGTTGTGCTGTTGACAAACTATCCATATCCTTGCTAACTTCTTCTGGCATTTGTTTTGTATCAACAGCCTTATCGATCTCCATACTATCAGGTTCAGCAACATTTGATGTATCTGGACTTTTGACTTCTTCAGTATCTTCACCCTGCTCTTGCTTCTGTAAAGAATTCAAATCAGCCAAAGATTCATCTTCTCCAGTCACTGCTCCACCATTATTCATAATTACCTTATCCGATCCGTCAATAACAGGATCAACTTGTTCAGATGAAACTGCTGCGGTTGAGTTTTCTTTTTCTGCCTGCAAAGATAAGGTCCCGAGCCATTTACTAAGTTGTCAATCAAGCCATTATAATGAGAGTGAAGACTGACAAAGAGGAAGAAGACACTCACCTGGACTGCCTCTTCTGAAGATCCCCGGATTGTCAACTTGTCCTCCTGAAGTAAAATGAGTTGAAACCTCAAAACCAAACTAAATTAACTTGACAACACAGAAAAGCAACATGATAGATAAACAAAATCCCTCTTCTCACCCAACACAGAGAGAGAGAGAGAGAGAGAGAGAGAAGAGAGAGTTGGCATCATTTGAAACCACAAACAGCCACAGGGCAATAAGAGGACAATCAGAGGTAACAATGCTTAGTAATAAAACCCAACAGGACTAGACAGCCCTCCTTTAATATCTTTAAGAGTCAAAACGGAGTTGGAAGACAGAACAATCCGCTCCCTTGAACCATAAATGGTTGCCCAACCAGTAGCCAGCTTTGTCAACTTTAATACAGTTGAGGGAAGCAATCACCTATCAAGTTCTCTCATATGTATTACCAAATAATGTCTTGATCTAGGAACTGTGAAAATCTTACCATATCTCCATCATCATGCACTTCATTCTGCTCAGTGTCACCAGCTGTTTCTTCACATATTGAAGCTATTACTTTACTGTAATCACCTAATGCAATGCCAAGGGTTTCCACTTCCTGTTCCAGGTGAGTCTTCAGTTTACTAGCAGAGTTTTCGATTACTCTTTCACCCAACTTTCGAGAAATTGGTAGAACGTCCTGGGAAGTCAGGAAAGCAATCAGTCAGTAAATTGAAAAAGAAAAGAGGAATAAGATAAAACCAGTAGTCAATCAAGCAAAAAAGCAGAAACTTACCTCATCATCGTTTTTCACACTGGCTAGTAAGGGAGAAAGAAGTTCATAAGATATATCTTCACTTTCTTCTATGACAAGGGTCATAATTGTCTCCATCGATGAAAAAACACTCTCTGAGTGATAATCCCTGTAAAACACTCAAAGGGACATAAATAATGATAAGCTTACAACACCATATTTACTCAAAACTTAAAGACTTAATAGCGCAGAGAAACGCCTCCCAGCTCTACTTTTCGAAACTCATACCTTATTGCCTTGAGGAAATGCTGGAACATCTCAATGATCAACGCATCGCATTCAAGATCCAACATTACCACACAGGACCTGACCTTTGCAACAGTTTCAAGAATTGATAATCTCTTTGTATATGATGGGCTGGACTTGTCATCTAGATTTTCAAATGAAGAGACAATAAGCTGAAAGACCTCCTACAGACAAAACAGCCATAGATTAGTTTTAGAACGAGTCACAGAAGTGGGGCAGAAAACCGGTATAAGTATAGAAAATCAATAGTGCACCTTCATTTGTTCATCATCATACGGTGCATCAGGTGCGGTTATTCTTGTTATCTCACTGATGCAAGACGCAACTGAAACTTGGACATCAGGATCTGAATGCCTGAAAAGTCGTTCAGCAACCAATGCCTTCTGTGAAGGTAGAAGCGCAGCTTGCATTGACTTGTTTGGTGATTGTTCTACCTTTGATAGATAACTTTCAATCCTCTAATATGACAAAGGAGAAGAACAGTCAAGAGATTAATCCATTAAAAATCTTCAGAAAAGAGAGAAACACATCTGTTCATCGATGCATGCGGCTCTTATGATAGCTTGTACCAAAAATTCTATACAGGGGAGTCATTTGTGCTTCCTTTTCTTTATCTACAAACACTAAGCTCAATGACACTTAAAAAAATCTCAAATTAACAATGAACCCGTATTTGATTACACTAGGGAACCGCTCTGAACTTACTAAGCAGAAACCCGAACATATACGGCGGCATTCGAATAATTAACAAGGCAATGAACACATACAGTCGAATATTACAATGTAAATCCGCTTGGATCTCGAAACAGAACAACAGAATTGGAAGAGCTAATAATCCAATTACTAAAATTCATAAGAGAATCTATCATCACACTAACCAATTAAACCACTACATTTAGAACGCAGAAGAAATAACCAGTTTCGTACCAGTAAAGATGAAAAACACCAAAAACAGCCAAACGCGGATTAATTGGAAGGCGAATAAGAGAGGGAGCTTACGTCGAGAAGAGGAAGGAGGTCGTCGACGGCCGACGGAGGCTCGAGGAGTTGATTCCCAGCTTCGAGAAGCTGCGCTTCAAGCTCCTTGTCGGTGGAGGCCATTCTCTCCGGCCTCGGCGTTTATGAGTCTAGATAGATCCTTCACGATCTAGTACCTGTAGCCCTAATTCTCACACCATTGACAGCAGGAACCGATGAGAGAGAAAGTTAGGGTTTGTTTTCAGAGGGGGAGAGAGAGAGAGACTGTGTTTTTGAGCTCGGGGAAGAGTTTCGGATATTATTTTTTTGGCGTGGTGAGTTTAAAACGAAAATATAACATGTGGAATTTGGTTCAAGACTGGGGGACTTGTTTTTAATTGTACATGTAAAAGTAAATCAAGGAGAGAATCCAACGAAGGTTAGGCTCGGCATCCGCGGGATTGTGAATTGGATTTGAAGGTGGATCTCAAATCCGTGTTTGGATCATCTTCGCTCAGAGGCCCCCACGTGGGTTCTGCATTCAAATCAATGCTGCTTCCCTTTTCCTGGGAGGACCTCGAAACATATTATTATTTTTCCTTTCCTTTCACAAATTTCGTTTGATCATAAGTTCATGATCAAAAACAAATAAGAATGTGGGAGAACTTTTTATAATTTACGGGAATATGTATCATTTTTGTATTGCTTGCTCGTTTATAGACATAAGAGACAGGGCCGGACCTCACAAAATTCTAGTTTAATGACTTGAAATACTACAAATTCCAAACTATTGTAGGTTTATTATCTGAAAATTTATTTATATCTAAAATATATATATGTAAAAGAAAAGGGGTTAGATTTTGGCCCTGAGGCAACCGCTGCACCTCAGGTCCAGGCATGATAAGAGGAAGCACCAAGAGTTTTTTAACTTGGCAAAATTTTTCTTAACAATTGTTAGAGAAATAGTTAGTACGCAAGTCCACATTCTTTTTTGACGTGATTTTTCTCAAAAAAAAAGAAGAAGTAAGAATACGTTCATAATTGTGTGGGAGTATCATATCTTGATCTTTAGTTATGAGTTATAACCAACAGTAGTCTAATTTTAAGCGGGAAGATGTATGAATAAGTATGTAATTGGAGGAAAACCAATGCGATGAGTGCATGCATTAAGAGAACCAAATAATTCCATATCTTTTGTTTAATTTGGTGAACAACGTAAAAAGAAAATCTAATTTTTGTCTAAAATTTTATATACATTTAGTAGAATACCGTTTGTTATGATTAACTAATGAGGTTAACTGTTGTTGATGATATAAATTTTCCGTCACATGTTTGTCATTATTGGACAAGGATCTTCCAATCTCTCATTCTAAATCTAAATTGTAATATAAACTGGTTATGCAATAACTTCATATATACCAAATAATATAGCAGGAGTGAAATAATTAAACATGATTCAGTCTCATTAAAAGCAAGCTTGTTGAGACTTGACTTCAACTTCAGGTGGGAGAAATTTATGAACACAACTTTATACAATCCAGACTGAAAATTCTTGTATGAACGACCGGTGGTAAGTACATTGTGTCAATTTTAGTCATTCAAAATAACTTATATGCATCTATCGACCTACCATGTGTCTATATGTTACTATCTAACATTAGCAATTTACATTGTATGTTAGTAATGTTGCTATCTAAAGTACCTACTAGAGGTGGCAAATTGGCATAAAAACCCGAGTCCGCCTCGTTAAAAAATCGACCCGGCACGATCTGAGCCTGTTAGCGGCCCGAACCCATTATTGTAATGGGTTGAATCGATATATTTTGGCCTATGAGTCCGGTCCGAACCCGTTTTTAGCCCGACATGATGAATTTATGAGTCGGCCGTTAAACACATAATTTTATATTATTGATATAAATATTTAAACAATTTATCATTATTATATTGTTTAAAATAAAATTTTTCGATTACTTCATTATTTTAACTACAATATTTCACAAGAATAAAACGTAATTGTTTTGACATACGTAACGTTTTAGAAATAAGATTATGAAATATGTTGTAGTATTTTATTTATTTTACTATTATAAATAGTTATATAAAATAAATATTCTAAATACATATTATTTTTGATACTAATTGTGTCATATAATGCTAATGGGCCGCCCCGACCTGTTTATTGGCCCGGTTCCGGCCCGACATGGGCTTGGACCGTGGCTTGGGCTGAGCTTAATATTTAAGTAAATTGGCTTGCCCGAGTCCTGGTATAATAAATAAATAGGCCGGTCCGAGTATGGGCACGGACACGAACACGATTTTGACCCGTTTAAAATGAGTGATTCGTTTGCCACCTCTACTGTCTACAGTACATAAACCGGGTGAGAAATCGTGCAGGCGGAAGTGCACGTCGGTGTACTAAATCAATGGGTTTGGGGAATGAAGTTGTACACGTAGTTCGAACCCAATTAAGCAAGCAACTGGGCTGAGTTGCTGAAGGAATCCAAGTCAATTGGGTCGCAACGTGGATTGAAAATACCCGTCCAGTAAGATCCGTCCATGTCAGTTTACTGCCGACGTGTGTTTCTCCGATTGGGTGAAGCCATGTCGCTACGACGTGCTGGTCTCTGAAACAGCAAATTCAACCACACAGGAGATGAATATTGTTGGCTTTTTCTCCCAGATCGATTGAAACCTCAAAATTCGTTGTACAACGATTTGCGAAAGGGAGTCCTCCCAGATCGAACCGTGGCTTCCTCAGCTTCTCCAAGCTTGACGCGAAGAAAACCCACCTCTTCTTCGTCTTCCACAGAGCCGGGTCGGGTGGTGGGAAGAATCACTATACCCAGCCGGGCTTCGGAGCCTCAGTTCCCCTTTTGGCAGCAGACCTGGTTCATTGCCTTGCTCTTGGCCATGGCCATGGGCTTTCTCTGCCTAGCTGTCTTCCTCTTCCTCGGCCTCGATCTCGACACTGGCTACGCCGCTTCCACCCCCACCGCTGAGGGCGTCGAGGTTTGTTTCTCCTCATTTTGATTCCGATTCTTATTTCACACTGAATTCAGAGACTGATTGTTGTGCGCGTTGATCGGCATTGAGCAGATCACATACGGAAGTGTACTGAAGCTTATGCACGAGAAGACCAAGTATCGGCTGCACTCCCACGACGTGCCGTATGGCTCTGGCAGTGGCCAGCAGTCTGTCACTGGCTTTCCGAATGTCGACGATGCTAACAGCTACTGGGTATGCTATCCTCCTTGAATTTCTTCTATTTATGCTTTTCGATTGGAGATAATGAGGCTGATGTGATGATGTGTTGGTTTGTAGGTTGTTGGACCTCAGCTCGAAACATCTGCCAGGCAAGGTGACAGCATTCCGAGCGGGGCGATCATCAGGTTGCAGCATATGAAGACTAGGAAATGGCTGCATAGCCATTTACATGCTTCCCCCATATCTGGCAACCAAGAGGTTCATATATCCTCCTCTTTATCCTACCACAATGATCTGCATTTGTGACTGCGCCTGCCGATTTACTTAATCTTGAACCGGCATTTGTTGTTTCATCCATATCTGTATTGGTTTAAGACTCTACTTTTCAATAAATTTAGTGTAAAACTACCGCTTTATAAATGCTCTGAGTATTTGTGCAGGTGAGCTGCTTTGGGGGTGAAAATGAATCCGATACTGGTGATCACTGGAGGTGAGAAGCGAATCGATCTAATTTTAAGAGGTGTGGGGTGCCTCAATGATTTCCTTGCTTATTAGTCTTGCTGATGCATTGTGATGGCATGCAATTTCACAGGGTTATGATTGAAGGGAGTGGGAAGACCTGGAAGCAGGATCAAAGAGTTCGACTCCAGCATATTGACACCGGTGTTTACCTACACAGTCATGACAAGAAATACCAACGCATAGCTGGGGGACAGCAGGAGGTGAGAATAATGAAATCCTACCCTATTTATCCTAGACACTGAATAATATTGAAATTTCAAATTCTGATTGCTGCCTGCTGGTTAAGCAAAAATGGAACTCACAATATATACTCCCTTTTATGATGGCCTGTACATTGGTTGATTGTGTTAAGTTTGTATTTAAGATATTAACGTGGAGTTGTAATAACGTCTAGTGTCCTGAGTTTATTAGTAGATATGTGTAACTGCAGAAGCGTTTGCACTGGTCTATGTTCTTTTGACATTGAGGTTAGATGTCGGTAAAACACCATAGATGTACTCTACTTTGCCCCTTAGTTTCGAAATGTATTATGATCTTCGCCAAAACTGTGCACCACTAATATTACAGGTAGATTGAGCATGATTCAATGTTAATAAGCGCTAAAGTGACCAAATTCTACAGAACCCTTGGACAAACCATTAACTTCATTATATGTATATATTTTTGATGAGAACAATCAAGCCTATACATTATGCTTGCACCAAATGCACCAAACCTCCTGGGTGTATGCATATAAAGACTATAGTCAAGCTGGTGATGCATAGATTAATATCACTGAGAACAATCAGTTGTACTTCAATGTTTCTGCAAGTTAATTTATTATGCTGTGGAGGAATCACATTTTAAGTACCGTTGTCATGCATGACTCATGGCTGCAACATTTTTATATGTCCTATTTGTTACAGTGGGGGAGATGAAGTTTATGGTGCTGAAATTATCTTTAAGGTAGACTAAATATGTTTATTTCACCATGATGCAGGTTTGTGGTGTGAGAGACAAACGTGCCGACAATGTTTGGCTGGCAGCAGAAGGTGTATACCTTCCAGTCACTGAAACTAAGTAGAGATTGTTAATTTTAGAAAGGATCACTCTTATAAACAAGGTTACGAGATTTGAATTTTTTGTTGGCTGCGCATAATTGTTGTAGTAGATGTTTTAAGAATACAATGTTATCTAGTACTGTTATTAATGCTGTTAGAATCTTTTCTCTGGTAGAGAACAATGTTTAAGTAATAAGCTTTACCTGTGTCATAGAATCCAAATTAGATAATGGAAGCTGCAATTAGAGCATGACTGATCGTTTATGTGAAAATACTTGGTCTTGAGGTATGATTTTGGAGGCTGGGGGTGAGAACATCAAGTTGGGTAGTAAAGCATAGATATTCGAGTTTAGCTAAAAGCTGAAAGGCATTGAGCTCCTTTTTTTTTTTTTTTGAAGCTTTAACCATGTGGCTGGGTCGTAGTCTCCCTTTTTCTTTGTTGGGAGAGGTCGCAATTTAGTAGTGGTGATCCAAGCACTCATGTATAGATTTTGACTGGTGCACCTGTTACTTATTTCTAACGTGAAAGAGGTGTTTGTTTCATAATAAAATCTTTGAAAACTTTTTTTGTGAAATTGTAATGTGAGCTTATTTCACTTAGCATAAAGGCTCAGATCAAGATGAGCTTTGGATGGGGCTGCATTTAAAGTGGGCTAGAAGGCAATAAGAAGACATGAAATACGGCTTAGTTAGAAACGAGAACTGGGAAGAAGTAAAAGCCTGCCTACCTCGTTTCCTTTCCCTCTGTTTTTCACTCTGCCAAGGGCATTGCTCGTTGGCAGGTCAATTATGTGGAGCAACCATTTCATAGCCACATCAACCAGGTTCCTATTATACCGTGTTCGCATGCATGCACCAAGGACTTTAGCAACTGTCCAGTACTAGGCGGCCTACGCGGGCATCAAAAAGTTGCTAGACGGCCT